>NW_007726355.1:497798-500907 GCF_000696425.1 Galeopterus variegatus
TATGCCATAAACCAGAATAGAACTCTATACCTCAGTAATTTCTGTGCCTTCATGTGCAAAAAACTTTGTCATTTCTTTACTGTACATAATAGGATAGCAGTTAGGATTAGAACTGTATGACATGTAAAGAGCTGAATGTTCTAAGTCCACTATAAACTAACAGATACATAATTGAGTCCTTATGGCATTTTCCAGTGACATGAAAATTCTACAAATATATCTCTATATACAGCAATATATAAATATAAACTTCCATATATATTCCGAAATGGATAATTATGAATATATGTCCTACTGTATTTTGGCTTGGTGTTGCAAAGAACATTTAAATTTTTATTAAAAATCTTATTCATACTTGTAATCGCACCAAATTTAAAAATCAAGTATATTTTATGTCAAAAATAAACCTATCTTGGGTGGTATAATGCATTTGTAGATTGTAAGCCTATATCCAGGCAAGACTGTAAATCCACACTGTGTGCCTGTGACTGATTTGAGATTTGGATTTCTGATTTGGCTGAGAGATGTGTAAAAACCTCAAGTAGTCAACAGCTCCCTATTGGCTGTGCATCTGAAGGGCTCAAGAGCATTGTTTATTCCAGCAAGTGTCTGGAATACATTATACTCGATAAATTGGCTCCTGCTACTCCTGTTTTGAAGAACATGAAGAATTTGTATACTGTGCTAAAATAAATGTACTTTAAATAATTTTCCTTAGTAGGAAATTCTAAATATTACTCTCTTCTGAATCTAGTATTACCAATGTTTTAAACACATGGCATTTCTGAAAGAGCAATAATGAAATAATTCTCCACACCTTCAAATTCAGAATCTGGCTCAAAATTTAGGTCTGTTTTTACCCAAAAGGCCATAAGAAACTAGGATTCCAGAAATTAAGAAAATAAAATGGTAAGATCCTTGGATTGAGAGTTGTTCCCTCTATATATTTTAGGTAAACCAGAATCAAGAATCAAAAGATTTCTCGTATTAATACATAAAATTTTTTAATTATACGTTATTCCCGAATTATAAAGATTGATTTTTAAAATATGATTTTCAAATAAATACCATGCTTGCAATCTTTGACAAGGGAAATTTTTGTTACCCTTGGTGATTATATTTGGTAGTTTTGTTGTTGTAGCTCCCTTCTTAAATAAAACTTTTGACTACTTAAGCTTTAAGAGACCCTGGATTTGCTCTATTACATTATGAAAATTCTGTATACAGTATTTACGAATGGTTAAAAAGGATAAGCCGTGGATTCAAAAAGGCAAAGCCATCCTCATCAACTGGTTAATTTGGTTAATAGTTCTATTTGGGCAGGGTATTGGGGTCTTATTGGTTTAACATAATTTATCAATGCTTTGTCTTCTACAAGAAGTCCTCCTCACCCAACATACTGGTCTATTTTGGAAAGTTTCTGGATCTGCATACATGTAAACATCCAACAGTTTAGGGCCCCAAATCAGTCTGTGTAGATTTCTAATTACTTTCGGTGTGTTGGTTTTATCTCCAAATCTATAATCTGTGGTCTTCGAAGGTGAAGGATGAGGTCTCATTGTTCTGACTCTAACTTCATGGTATCTGGCAGAAGTCAACAGATACTTGATGACTGATAGAAAACAACAGTAAAGTGTTGTGAATGTAGACAAGTTTGAAAGATTGTGTACAATAATACCTGCATTCACGCCATGCTCTTTACTTTCCGAGGTCCTTTTGCTTACTTTATCTCATTTGATGTGAATAATTGACTGAGGATGGGGAAGGATTTCACATGAAGGAGAGATGAGCCAACATTTTGATGCTCACTGAGAAGTGATGAGTTCTCATAAGAGCAAATCATCAAGGTATTTGCATATCTTTCACTGCATGTGATTGGATTCCCTAATCAAGTAAGAGGAAGTTCCTGAAGAAGGAATATCTCAGATTACTGGCCTGTAATGGATGCTTCGTCCAATGCTGAAATACATTATAGGTTGAATCAAGACTCTCTGTAGCCCCCATTAAGTCGCAGACACAGAGGAACTTTGAGGTCACAGAAACTTCCCCCTACCCTCCCAAAGGGCTCCTTGATGTAAAAAAAAAAAAAAAGGCACAAAGTTTAGTGGAAAGGATAATGGACTACACCAGGACATTTAGTCTAGGCTCCCCTGCAGGATTTTGGGGTAATCCACTTAACGCCTCTTTGCCTCAGTTTTCCTATCTGTAAGTAGCAGTTGCAGTATATACCTTTAAGCCCACTTCTAAAATTATTTGAATTCCAGATAAACATTCCAGGCAAGTTTCAGGCTGACTGCATATTCCTTTTCATCCTACCTACCCCACCAGCAAACAACAATCACCAAGTCACTCCACCCATCCTTCCCTTCAGGCCCACCCCACGCACACCTGGGCCCCCCTTGGTCACAGAGCGAACCCCACCAGCCCCTTCTCCTGTTCTTGAGGCCCCTCCCTTAGAAAAGGCCGCAGGGGGCCCCCCCGAGGCGTCCGAGACACCCCGCGGGGCGTGGGCAGCAGGCCCGGGCTCCGGCTCCGGAGGAGGGGAGTCGGGGCCGTGGGAAGGGGTGCGGGGTCCTGGGAAGACCGAGGGGGGCTGGGAAGGGGCTCCCCTCGCCGGCGCCCGCCCTAGTGTCGCTGCGCACTCGGGGCCGCGCGAAGGACGCCCCTCGACCCGGAGGCACAGGCGCGTTTCAAAAGGAAAGAAAGAAAAAAGCCACCCCTGGCTCGAATTTCTGGAAGTCGGAGCTGAGTTTTTGCCCTCGACACGGAGACAGGACCCTCGTGGCGCTGCCCTGGCCTCTCTCCGTCACCCATTTTCGGTTTGCTTTTGGAAGAACCGGTTCCTCAGCCCCCGTCGCCAAAGTTGTGACACGAGTAAGTCCAGCCGCCCGGTCCTTGTCGCCGGCCACCCTCCCCTCGCGCCCTCTCTTCCCACCTTGGCACCGCGGCGGCCGCGCTCCCGCCCCTGCCCGGCCGCTCCGCCGCCTTGGCCTCCGGTGGGGTTGCGGTGACGAGGACACTTTGTTGTGTAACTAAACCTGCCCCCTGGGCTGCGGGGCAGCGGCCCGCCAACCCGAGGCCGCTGACGGCCGCGGCCCCACCCGGGCCA
>NW_007726355.1:501139-504451 GCF_000696425.1 Galeopterus variegatus
CGCCGCCCGCAGCCCGGGCCGCCCTGTGGCCGAGGGCACCGCCGCCAGGTACGCGAAGCCACCTGGAAGGGCGCGGCGCGGCGCGCGCGATAAGGGGGGATGCGCGTCGGGGTGAGCGGTGCTGAGATGTCGCCGTCGCCCCCTCGCCTGGCAGCCTTAGAGCCCTGCACGTGGAGGGATGCGTCTGGGGGCGGTTTGTTTTCCTTCGGGGAGGTGGTGACTGATTGGGACGTCGGGGGACTGAAAGCGGGTGGCGGGAGTCATCTTGGCCTTATTTGATTTTAGGAGTGCTGTCTTAGACGTGTGCCTGCGCCCCACGCTCCAGTAATGGGAAACATTTGGGGGCACTCGGGGCAAGCAGATATTTATTTTAAGCACTTTTTGGCCCCTGTAATTACCTAACTTTCGTCGAAAGTGGGTTGGTTGGTCCAAATCAAAGATGTAGCAGATAAAATCAGAGGGGTCGGTGATGGAAAGATATTATTGTTTCAATGAACAATGTAGGACAGCAAGAAAAAATAAGCAAGATCTCCACTTTAGCTTTCGTGAGGGTTGGGGGTGAGAAGTGTGTTGGAATAATGCCTACTGTGTAAACAATTTTTATTGTTTTCTTTAGATCAATTAAAGCCCACCCCACGTTTTTGTTCTGGTAACCAGACTGACTAATGCTAGCTAGGTAAATCATCTCATAAAACTCAAGGCTTCTTAAAAAAATTCGGGTGGCAGAGGGACTCAAATTTGTCACAAAATGTGAATTGATTATATATTCAAAAGAATCAGTAGAGTGTTCCCTCAGCACAGAGCATCCCAGCTATGAGCAAGCAGTGCAGGAAGGTCGGAGCAGGATGTCCACGTTGGCCAATGATGGCATTCTTCCTTCCTGTTCAGAGACCTTGCACACTAAGCATTCTGGGTCTCTACCTCTGAGCTGTTCATTGAGCCAACACTGGAAAACGTGCAATGTACCAGGTATCTTGCTCAGTGGATACAAATGGTTTCTGCCTTGAAGAAGGAGTCTAGTGGACAATTGTGACCACATGTGACTAGTGCTCTGATGGGGGACAGACAGGTGTGCAAGGCCTCCTGGAGGAGTGGCCTGGATGAGTCTTGGAGGCTAGGTAGGAGTCTGGGTGGAAGGAGCATTTGCCAGGCGAAGAGCTGTTGGCACCAGGGACATCTGGAAGTGTCTAGTATGGCCGCAGGTGAGCAAGAGAGGCCTAGGGTAGAGAGTGATGTGTGGGGATGGTGGCTGGGGCCAGATTAGAAAAGGCTAGGAGGCCAGACCAACTCAGGCTAAATTGGACCTGTTTCCTCCTTGGGAGAGAGCACAGTCTAACATATTTCACAATTTGGAACATGCGAAGGCCTTGGAGAGAAGGCAGAGGGAAGTGTTAATTAAGATAGGTTACAAAATATGAACTATGAAAAAAATCTAATAGTGGGATTATTTAACCTATAAAAAAGTCAAGATGTTCACAAAAGAGAGGGAGTACTACAATAAAATATCATTTTACTGTTACCTTAGTAACTTGAAATGGAGCTTCTAAAAGTGTCTAATTGTTCTTAAGCAATTGACTTACATGATTTAGCTAATAATTTTTGGATGTAAAAATTAGAGACAATTACTTATATTGCGTTATAGTTTTATGACCTTTCATCCTTTACAAAGTGCTTATCACCCACTTGCATGTGTATATTGAGTATGTGCTATGTGTAGGATGCGTTATCAATGTTCTCCATTCTATTATATGGTATTAATGTCATTGTACTGATGAAGAAACAGGCTCAGAGAGGTTAATTTTTCCAAGATTACAGAGTTGATAAGTGCCCAAGTTACAGACTCAGATCCCTACCCTCCTACCCTAAGTGTTCAGTAGTCTTTTTCTCTGCCCTTTGACTCATCAGGACTAGCCGTTTTGGCTCTCTCCCCTTCATCATTTTTATCAATGATTTGAAAGAAGAAAGCTAAAGTAACGGTTTTTATAAAGGTTGGCATGATACACAAAGCTGGAATGGATATCTCAGTCATTGGCTTACAGAATCATGAGTCAAAGAGAACCTGAGTGAGCTTGACTGATAGGCAGAAAAGAAACAAGATGAGATTTTCACAGGGATGAATTAGTTCCCCAAATATAGAACAAAGGAATTACGGCTTGAAAACATCATTTGCAAGAGAATTTGAGTGTCCCTAAGCTCAGTAAGTGTCAATGGTGTTCAGATCCAGAGACTATTGAAAGAAGAGTCCTGTGGAGTGGGGTCAGAAAGTTAACTCATTTTAAAAAGACATACAATCAGGTTTGGGAGCTACAGAGGAGAACCCTTAGGGGATATCATCATAATCTCCAAATATGCTGAGGACTATGTTGTATAGGAGGATGTCGAAGTATGTTTATGTTGGTGCAGAAGAAAAATTAACCCTAGAGTAGATGGCTTTGATGGCTCCATTCCAACTTAGTATAAGGAAAAGCCTCCTAAAGATTAAACCTTTCTGCTCTGGACCAGGTGACTTGGCAAGCTGGTGCACTTCTGTCCCCAGAAGTGTTCACACAGAAGCAGGGTGGCTGTTTGCCAAGGATGATTCAGATGATTCCTGCCCTAGGTGGAAATTTGGATTCCATGACTTTCTTCTGTGGCCCGATATCATGTACATTTCCATCACATTATGCCACCCATGAACTGTTTTCTCATGGAACCGAGAGAAGACAGATTTCTTAAACCTTTCTAGTTTTGCTCTAATGTAAATTGCCCTTTAGTTGTAAGAAAAGAGTGAAATTCGAAGAGACCCTGAGTCAGTGCCTCTTTTCTGACAGCTTAATGCTTTCTCCAATACTGTCTCTTTATTTTTGGTTTTTTGGCCTCTGAGTCTGCAGTCCCACAGTCTTGCTCTGTTAGGCAGTTCTTATGCTGGTCAAGAAGCGATGAAAAGTAAGAGTCAGCATCCAGGAAATGAGGAAATTGCTTTGCTAAACTTTCCTTGTGATTGTCAGGGGTCTGGGGAGTGGTGTTGGAGTAGAGCAAGGAGGCATTTATTTTCTAGTTCCTTCTAAACTGGCACATGTAATAGGCATTGATTCTAAGGTCTAATGATGAACTTGGGTCCCCTTTAATACATACATTACCTAATGAGCTGGATATTGAAGTCTGTGCCTATATCCATGGTTGGAACTGCTTTTTTTTTTTTTTTTTAAATTTTTTATTTTGTCAATATACAATGTATATGATTATTATGGCCCACCACCGACACTTCCCGCCCTCCTCCCTCTCTCCCCTCCCCCCCAAGAATGTCCTTTCCGTTTGTTTGTTGTAACAACT
>NW_007726355.1:505451-535388 GCF_000696425.1 Galeopterus variegatus
TGGACTCACACAATCTTCCAAAATTAAATCAAGAAGATATAGAAAACCTGAACAGGCCAGTAACAATAAAGGAGATTGAAGCTGTTATCAGAAAGCTCCCAACAAAGAAAAGCCCGGGACCAGATGGATTCTCAGCAGAATTTTACCAAACATTCAAAGAGGAAATGACACCGATTCTTTACAAACTATTCCAAAAGATTGAAGCAGAAGCAAAGCTTCCAAACACATTCTATGAAGCAAACATCATCCTGATACCAAAACCAGATAAAGATATAACCAAGAAAGAAAACTACAGGCTGATATCCTTGATGAATATAGATGCAAAAATTCTCAATAAAATATTAGCAAACAGAATACAACAGCACATATGTAAGATCATTCACCATGATCAAGTGGGATTCATCCCAGGGAAGCAAGGTTGGTTCAACATATGCAAATCAATAAATGTGATCCACCATATTAATAAAATCAAACACAAGGACCATATGATCATCTCTATTGATGCCGAAAAAGCATTTGATAAAATCCAACACTCATTCATGATAAAGACCCTTTATAAATTAGGTATAGATGGAAAGTATCTCAACATAATCAAAGCCATATATAATAAACCCACTGCCAATATCATCCTGAATGGGGAAAAACTGAAAGCTTTTCCTTTAAGAACAGGAACCAGACAAGGATGCCCACTCTCACCACTCCTATTCAACATAGTTTTGGAAGTATTAGCCAGAGCAATCAGAATTGAGAAGGAAATAAAGGGCATCCAGATTGGAAAGGATGAAGTCAAACTGTCCCTGTTTGCAGATGATATGATCCTATATATCGAACAGCCCAAATCATCTATTAAAAAACTCTTAGAGGTGATAAAAGAGTTCAGCACAGTAGCAGGATACAAAATCAACACACAAAAATCAGTAGCATTTCTATTCACCAATAGTGAACAAGCAGAAAGAGAAATCAAGAAAGCCTGCCCATTCACAATAGCCACCAAAAAAATAAAATACCTAGGAATTGAACTAACTAAGGATGTGAAAAATCTCTATAACGAGAACTATAAACCACTTCTGAGAGAAATTAGAGAGGATACAAAAAGATGGAACTGCTTTTGAATTTTAGTGGCAAAAGAAAAAGAAATGGCATTAAAAGTCTGAGCAATAAATATGCTTTCATCTTATTTTCATAAATAAAATTGCATTATGATTCTTGCCAGTTGAATTTATTGTGGGCTAAGTACAGACGAGGTGCTTTATGAATTGGACCCAGCATATTGCTGAAAACCAGATCACCATTCTGATTTAAATCCTGAAAAATAAAAAATAAATCCTAAAAAAAATTAAAACCTATAGGATCATATCAATTCTTGATGTATCAATTGAAACTTAATATTAAGGAGCATTATATGCTTTCTAATCCTCACTTCTTAAGGCAAGGATATGTATTTCAGCCCCTTCTTCACTTCTGCACCTAAAAATAAACATGATTGGTTGTTGAACCCATATAATTTACTCAAATAGGAATAAATGTCACCTGCGTTAGAAGAGTATTGGTGGCCCAACATCTACACAAAGATCAGCACTGACGTGACGTTTCATTTGGAGGGGCAAGGGCTAGTTATGCTCAGTGAGGAAGGCAGTTACTATCAAATCAGTTTGTTACTTCCTTGATGGTACTGGTAAAAGAGACAGAGAACTTATAGGAAATTTAAGTTGTGGCATATTTTTAAAAATCAGCTTTATTAAGTGTATAATTTAATGAGCTTTGACAATTATGTACTCCCATGTAATGACCACCCTCAAGATATAGTACACTTTCAGTTATGTAATCACTACCCTCCAAATATAGTACACTTTCAACTCCAAAATTTCCTCATACCCCTCTGCATACAGTCCCTCAACTCCCCTGTCCTCAGCTCCAGGTAACCACAATTCTGTTATCCTCATTATGAGTTTTGTGACGTATTTTTAACATCTTGAGGTGTTTTTGTGTTTGGTGGTAGATCTTTCTATATAAAAATAAAGGAGTATATATTTCATATCTCCTTTTTTATGTTGAATAAAGTAAGAAAATTCATCATTCAGGTATATTTACTTAATTTGTACAGCAGCAAACATAATCACTAAATGGAGTCAGTTTTGTTTGCCACCAGCGAAGTTAGTTAGTTAACTAGAACATAAGTTATTTAAAACTAAATCTACAGTCTTACTAGGCTGAAAAACAATTTCTATGATATATTGTTTACAAACAACATCTGTGAAGAAGTACTAATGCCCTCAATTCAGTAGATGCAGAAGAAGTAATACATCAGCCGAGTGAAATTTCAGAGTAGTTTATCATGTGATTATAATTGTTTTATATTATTCTATCCTGGATGCCTGAATTTCCTCATTACATATAAGATTGATAGGGCTGTGGCTCTCAGGCCGTGTGCTACTGCACACGACTATGTCTCAGATCCCTCACAGGTGTGCTACCATTCATAACTAACATTCATTCAGAGTTTTCTTGTTATTGTTAACAAAGTAAATGCTATATTAAAAATAACTTGTAGGTCTACTGTTCTTGAAAATACAATTTGAATTCAACTTTAGTTACCAAATAAACACACCATCATTTTCCTGATTAGCATCAATTCATTTGTTTTTCTATTTGCCTTTCATTCTTCATCTAAACTTAGAAGGAAGTGGCAGATGGTGACAGCACAAATCTGGTCATATTTATTTAGAAGTTCTATGAAGAATAGATAGGCTTCATACTAAAAACTTTAAAATAGCAGTGCAAGTAAATGAGTGGAAAATCTATAAAAGAAAATTAGTGTAGACATTTACTTCTCTAGAAACCACACCTACAGCTGTGGAAGACTTTCGCCAGCATAGAGATCAACTTGTTTTTCATTAATGGCTTCACTGGTTGGGATATGCCCCTTTACTATTTAAAAAAACCAATGAGTATATGGTTTCTGAGTCTGACTCACCTTAGTATGCCCAATCTTTGTTTTCCTGGATATAACCATACTTCTTAGGAAGGTGAGGAAAGCAAAGAAGAGCTCCTTGTGGTTTTTGGAGCCATGGAATAGTGAGTGGAGTAGGTCCCTGGAGGTCATTTATCCAGCGGTTCATTTCACTGCAGGCTTCTGTTTGTAAATTTTCTTAGAGACCCCTTGATCTGATATGTTTACTCAATCTGCAGTTGTAGTCTTCTACAGCTGTAGAAGTGGAACATTTCTATAAAGCAATGTTCCACCACTAGTTTCCTTCTGCTGCTCAGGAATGTTAGAAAACTCAACACTTGGTGAGAAAGCAAACAGTAGAGTGATGGTATGTGGTAGTGAAAACGCTCTTTCATCCAAGGAGCCACAAGTTATTAACAGTGTCTGATGGGTCTCTGGTTCATTAGAGATGACTGATGTGCCATCTAAAATATAACCTGTTTCTCAAGATTAGCTGGGAAAATTAAAATACCTGTGATGTATAAAATAAAAAAGAAATACTATTTTATTCCCAATCATATTACTCCCCACCTCCATCCCACCTTATTTTTCTTCAGTCTAGAAAGTCTGTCCCATGGCCTGCCTGACTTGACCCTTTCTTTACCTGATTCATATCTCTGTAATCTACACACTTATCCCAAGCTTTCTTTTCCCAATCTTTTGTTCTGAAGATAACTAGGATGTTTGTGATGATCTAGAACTAAAATAAAAGAAAGATATGTTTACAGGTAAGACAGGGTGCTGTTGCTTATGCTTATTGGATCAACTGCCTGGTTTTATCTGATGGGTAGAAAAAGAATAGTGAGTATCTGTGTGAAGTGAATACAGATTTTACTGAACCCAGAAAACTTTAGGTTCAGGGCTCTTAGTACTTTTAAAAAAATTTTTAAGTAGCAAGGGCTGTTTGTGGAATTGGGGAGAAAGATTGGCAGCACAGGGAGAGCTTAAAGTCTAACAGGGATGCACAGAATAGATGTTTTGTTATACGTGCTTTCAAGTTTCTGTATTTAGAATTATTCTGTATTTTGAAAATTAACAGGCTTATTGTTTGCAGTAAGGCATAAAATATCACTTTCAAATATGCACCACTGAACTCTATTGGTAAAATTATGTCATCACCAGGGGCCTGACTTTATAATGCCTCTGGGCCCCCAAGGAGAATTCTGTATGATTGCAAATTTTTGTCAGATTGTAGTCTCAATTTGATGTTTTTTGTCAAGTCTGTTTTATCACTACCTAAGTCTAACATTTATTTACCATTGTTTACTCGCTAATGTGTGTACACTAATTTTATCTCCTTCCCATCCCATTCCCCCAAGAGTGGCAAATGTAAGGAAATTCCTAAAGCTTCCATTAATCCTGTGTCAGGCAGATCCACCTAACAAAGTTAGCTTCCCATCAGTTGTCCAGAATCTTGCTTTCTAAAGCACCCCTTGGTCAGGTCAGCAAAGATTAGGCATGAGTTTCCTCTCCCACTTTCCCTAGCTGGGTTTCTTTGAGGGGAGGATTGAAGAAGACATAGTCCCTTGAGGTGTTGAAAAGACTAATTCAAACGGGGCTGTTACTCCTGGTTTCTACCTTGTCCAGGAAGTCTCCTGTTGTTCCTCTTGCCACCTACCTGGTTCTGCTCAGCAACAGATGCCCCGGCAAGCATCTAGCCTGGGACAGTGAATGCAAGTCAGGAGCTCCACTACCTGGAGCTATGGGTGCCGCTACCCTGTCTCCTGTCAGCTGCAGTGGCCTTTGAAGGTGCTACTTGCCACTGTCTGCCCTTGGGCAGCGTCTTCTCACATGTCTTCAACCAGCTAGTAAATATGAAGAGTCGGACTATATTTATGTGCAGACCTATCCTAATGCTGTGCAGCTTTTTCTCATTATTTTCATCCGATCTGTTCTTCCTACTTAAGGAGTTAGTGAAATACATTTTAGGAAGAGGCTTCTAGGCTTTTCCTCTATGCTCAGAGTGTATAACAAACCTAGATTCTTGGACTTGGCCAGCAGGGCCCCAGGATGCCTCTCAGTCCCTTGTCCCTTTATAAGGGAACTTTTTACGTCAGTGGCCAGTAGAAGGGTGGGCTTCCATTGCGTACATCTCCAAGGGGCACCCCTCTTCTGGAGGGTATCATCATAATTGACTTAGGGGTGGGTAAATAAAGGATTTGCCCATTTGGGGTAAATGCACAAAAGTGGGTGACTAACCCAGTTCCCTGCAAGCTGAGCTTTGGGGGAGGCCTGTGAATGGGCAATGGCCACCAGAATTATGACACTCTGTCCTGTAAGGCACCTCTGATACCCACCCCCCTTCCATACCTAGATTAGCCTCCCCGGACAGTCTTCTACTCCTTTTCAAGGAACCACTCTGAGGTTCAAACAAAGTCCCTGTGAAGTTCACCTCTAAGTTCACCTCCATATGTGCTTATGTGTAGATCTATATAGTCTTATATAGCTACTCTCTATGTGTATAGATAGGTAGGCAGTTAAGTAGGTGGATAGATAGACCATAATTGAGTAACCTGATTTTGCTTGAGCCTGTTTCTTAAGGTACCTGAAACAGATGTTCAGGACCACGAATTTGATGGATGCTTTTTAAGTTGAATGAATGATAGCACCACCATTTACCTGTGCACCTAATTCTAGCTCAGAGTTCACATGTATTCAGAAATTGTCATGTATCAACAATACTGTTTCATTCATTAATCCATTTATTCATTCATGCAAAATACTTAATGAGTGCTATATGTGACCAGAACAAGAGAGTAAGTCACGGTCCTAGCCCGCCTAGAGCTACAGCTAGTGGGGGAGACAGGTAGAGGAATGACTGCAGGCCCACTGGATAAGTGCTGTAGTGGAGGCAGGCTCGTTTGTAAACCATGAAAGATCAAGTCCAGCAAAAGAATTAAGGGTTTACCAGAGCCAGGCTCCTAAATATCAGTAGACCCAGTCATGTTATATATTCCATGGTTTGGATTGACTTGTAGAAATCTGGAAACAACTATGTTGATTTAGCAAGCAGTGGAGGATTTATAAATAAAGTCTATGACTCTGTGATTTTTTTGTTTTTGAGTGGTAGTCTTTTTAACTGGAGACTTCTACCTGAAGTGGATGAGAGCTGACTGTTTTGTCTTCTCAATAATCTTAGCCTTTTCTTTTTAACCCAGGAAACTATAACAAACATGATATTTAGTACAGAATAGTTTCATCTTGAGCAGAAATAAAATTACAAATGAAATACCTTTCATGCTCATGTAACTCGACCATTCTTAATACCTTAAGCTGTTCAGTAAGTTCAATGTGGAAATATGGAAAAGAGAGACATGGGAAATAATCCTGGAATATCAAATTTACAGATTTTGATTGAAACGTGTTCTCAGGACAGGTATGGAGAAGATGGGAATTTATGGGAAATTACTGGGGGCTTTGTCTTAGGCCTACTCCCTTCTGTGCAGAATGAGACTGGGCTTTGTCTTACCACATATAGGTGTGCTCTGGCCAATTTATGTGAAAGCACTTTGTAAACTGTGAAATGTTTTACCAATGTAAGTCAGGATTTTTATCATTACATTAAAATCCCACCTTAGTGCCTGGAAATGTTAATGTGCCTCCTGAGAGTAACTTAAGCAGTGAAAAAAAGTCTAGTTTATTCTATAATATCTCTTCCCTAATTATGCAAGGAATCCTCTAAAAGTAATGCTGGTGGATTTTAAGATTCAGTTCTGAAATTTTGTACATTCAAAAGAGAGTGCTGTACTGTGTTTTCTTAGCTTAACAGACTAACCATAAATACATCCATATGATTTTTTATTGACTCATAACTTGAAATTATGAAATTGTTTCTTGTTAAAATTACAAGGTGCTTAATAAGGATTTAACAAAGATTTAAATCCTTTACATAGGGTGCTTTAATAATATTTCTCTAAATTTTAAGAATCTAGTTATTTAAGATTCATGTTGTCCAAGAAGCATCACTTTTGTGTTGCCAGTGGAGAAGGCATATATTTTGCAGCACTGATAATTGTGAGCAAAACAAATGTAAGTAAGAATTACTCTAGTATTTCAAAATTACTTCTCAAATGAGCCGTGCTTGGAATTTTACCTGAAAATTATGTATGTAAATGCATACACTCATTAAATTATGAAATATAAGGCTATGAGATATAATCCAATTTGTCTCCCATTTTACAGATGAGACAACTGAGACTCAGAGAGGTTTTGTTATTTGCCTGAGATCATTCAACTATTTAGTGGCAGAGTCAGAAACAAAATTCATATCTCTTGACCTTGACTATCGTGGTTTTCCTACCTAGCTAACATGCAGAAATTCAAGCACCTTTACAAAAAGTAATACTGAAGTTAAACTACTATGTGTTCTCTGTTTGTAATTCTATCTTGGGTAATATTAAGATCATGCTTTTTTTTTTTTTTTGCTTCAAATTCCATGTATATTTAAATATCTGTGTTAGAGTTTATGTGAAACATATAGAACAACTTCTCTGTTGCCAAGCCCAAGCAAGAAAACATGAGAGTATCTTTTGGGATCCTCGTTTGAGCATGAGCACAAAAATTGATTCTGAAACTTAGGAAATTAAAATGGGCTATATCATTATTTTGAATAAATGTAGAGTATACGAGCGGTCTTCAAAAAATTCGTGGAAAGATTTGTATTATCTTTTAATTTTTTCGTGAACTTTTTGTAGTACCCTTGTATTTCAAAACACTACATTATTGTCCATATTTTGAAGCATCCTATTCTTCCTGGAGGTGTTGAGTCTCTGAAGGTGCAGAATTGATCAACCGTGAAACTCTGAGCTAATGTAAACTTGCTAAGAAATAGCATAATAATATCCTTGCCCTGAGGGTAAAACACTCAACTCTAGCTTTTTCTCTTTCATCCTTGCTCAGACTACAATCATATTTCTTTGTTAGTATTTCCTCTTTGCACTGTGGTACAATTGACGTTGATAGATAGCACGGAGAAACTGAATTCAAAAAGAAAAAAGAAGAGGAAAAAAAGCTCTCCTACTGTTGGCTCAAAAATAATGTATGTGGAAAGCTCTTTGACTGCCCCACCCCCATCGCCATTCTTTATTTTCGTGGTCTGCAGCTGCTGACAGCAGGCACAAGTGAGCTATAATTTGGCCACATTTGGCTCATGTAAATTGTGATAAACAGTGAGCCCATAATATTTATTTTAAAGATTCATTCAGTGAAGGTAAGCATTCTTGACTTGTGTATACATGCTAGAAAATGGAAAGCTGCAGATGTAAAGATCAGCTCTTAATTTCATGCCACACAATTAATATAGCTGCTGGATGCTCTGTTGTTCACAGGTGCAGGGGTGTTGGAACCCTTTGAAGAAGTGTGTAGCTAATAGCCCATATATAATTCAGAAGAAGAAGTCTTCAATGGAAGACCCCCGGGGGATAAATGGACAGTCTGTAAGTAAACAGAATGTCAGTCCTAAGGAAAGAGTTATTACTTTTAAAATTATAATGACTATTTTTGTTGTAACCTGAGTGTCTAGAAATTTCTCAAAAACTCTGTACCAATTTTTAATGATTTTGAAAGTTATGAATTAAGTAGTACACGATTTCATCAGCCTAACTCAATTTATATCTTTTCTTAGAGGTATCAGTTATCAAAAGTAGAGTCATAGGGGAAAAAGCCAACATTTAGTATTATGTAATTACACCAACATGCATAACATCTTTTAAAGGCTTACATTTTCCTTTGCCTCAGGAAAAGCATATATTTGTCTCACAAAACTTGAAATTAATGTCTACATTTTGGATTGTTTAATGTGTATTTGTTTTATGAATATACATGTGTATATGTGTGTTTGTGGCTTTAAAATGTAGGTTTAGTGTAGAAGTTTCACAGTTTGATGAACTCTTGAATGGGCTTCAAATTAAGAATGCCTTGGGTTATATTTTGTTTGTTTATCTTCTTAGCAGAAGAGAAAGTGTTTAGAGATTTTCCTCAGGTTCATATCACAAAGCAAGAAAGCTTCCTTCAGTTCATAAATGAATAGTCCCAATTAGAGGCAATCTTATAAATAAATTTTGAGTCATTTAGAACTTGAATAATTCGATGAATTTTCATTTTTAAAAAGCATCTTTCAGTAAGTTAAATTTTCCTTGGAAAATTTCCATAGCAATATTTGGGGAGGCATATGTGATTTTGCATTTGAAGTTGTCTGGTGAGATATATGATGTTTTTAGGTATGTGGTTTCTTAGCTCAGCTTCGTTGACAATAGAATTGCTACAAACTTAAAGTGTGATCTTTAGTAATGCTGTTGTGGTTCCTGTAAATGTGTGTTTTACAAGATCTATTGGTGTTATGCAATAAGCAGGAACTGCTAATGGATGGGGATTTTAATAACAAACAGTCAAGTGCTATCAAGGTAGTTTTGCAGTCATACCGTCTGCAATTACAGAGTGTATTTTATAGATCTTCTAAGTCATAGTGTGAGGTAATTCACATAAAGCATTTCCGAGATAATGCTGCTGGTTTGTGTAGCTTATACCCTAAACAGGAAAAGTACCCTTAACCCGTTTAATTTGTTTGTTTGTTTGTTTAAACTCCCATTAAAGGCCTGTGGTACTAGGTTTTATTATGTTAAAAACAATTTTGTAGTTTGTATAAAATAAATGAAAAATAAACTCAGTAAGAACTTACTACTTACTGTCACCTTCTATGTACCTTTGCCCCTTAGATGGAAACGAGTTGATGTGTCGGAGAATCACCAACAAATTTAACAGTATCTGCAAAGAAATGTTGCCGATATTTCTTTTGATATTTCATACTATGCAAATTCTAATTTAAGAGTGAAAAAAATAACTAAGATTTGAGACTTAAAAAATAGGTAAAAAATGGTTAAAAGATTAAAAGATCTCATTTTGGATATCATAACAAAAAGACGTGTTTAGTGAGCAATCTGTTTGCACACCATCTTGTTCTTTTTTTGTTAGGTGAGAGTGAAGCAGTTTTGCTTTTGGAAGGTATTTGGCTATCTCAGAGGTACAGACCAGGGAGGGATATTTCTCAAGGGCAAACAATATGTGGCATTGATTGGAGAATCCGTTTCCTGGCAATTTGGCTCTGGCCTGCTCAAATACGAATGGCAGGCAGTCTCTGCAGAGTCCCGATATGGAGGCCTTGGGTGGGCTTCTCGGGAGCTTGATTTGTTCAGCTCTCAGGTTTCCCTTTTCCCTTAGGAAGGTGGGGAAAGATGCTCAAGATGGGAAGAGAACCTAGAAATTAGCTGAAAACAGTACAGTAACTCAGGAAAATAAAGGATTCCAAAGGAGTCTGGACCAGCATGACTGAACTTTCCCTTGTTCAGCACATAGATCTTTCAAAAGTTATTCTTACAAAAAGTTTCAGCATATGCAAAATAAACACAGAGCATGTGGTCCCCACTTCTTCGTTTATCAGCATTCTGCCATTCTCATTTCACCTTGCCACCACTTGTGCTCCACCCCACCACCAAAAAATTGTTTTTTTACAGTTTTTTAAAGATGAAATTTACATGCGTGGAAAGGCACAAATCTTAACTGTCCAGTTTTTTATTAGAAGAAATACTTTTTTAATTTTTTTATGATAAAATCAGATAATTATTTTGTTGATTTAATAGTATTTCTTTATTATTTATTTATTTATTTATTTATTTGACACATTGTAATCGTACATGCCTATGGGGTACAATCTGATGTTTTGATACATATACGTGTTGTATAATGATTGGGTTGGGGTAGTTAATGTAACTGTCACCTCATGCATTTATCATTTCTCTGTGGCAAAAACATTCAAAACCTTTCCTCTAGCTATTATGCAATACTGAAAACTTAACTGTTAACCATAGTCAACCTACTGTGCAATAGAACACCAGAACTTATTCCTCCTATCTAATTGTAATTTTGTACCCGTTGGCCAATGTCTCCCTGTTTTTCCCTTTCTCCTCCCCTCCCCAGTCTCTGGTAACCACTGTTCTACTCTCTGCCTATAATACCAACCTATTATTATTATTATTATTTTTTAGATTCCACAAACAAATGGATATACCCTTGTAACCCACACTCTATCACATATTAAAACATTTCCATCTCCCCAGAAAGTCCTCTTGTGTCCCTCTCACTACCTCCCCAGTGCCCACTTCCCTAGTGCCTGTCCCCTGATCCCGTAGGCAAACACTGTTCCCATTGTTTTCACTTTTGATCGGTATTGCCTGTTTTAAAAGTCATGTAAATAGAATCCTCACCCAGTGTGTTCTCTTTTGTCTCTAGTTTTTTCATTTAGCATCATGTCTGTGAGATTCATCAATGTTGTTGCATGTAAGAGTAGATTATTCTTTTTTATTGATGAGTAATATCCATTGTATACATTCTTTTTTAATAATATTAAATATATTCTAAGCTCTTTACTGGGAACCTCAGTTTTTGCATCTGTAAAATCAGGAGAGTGAAATCCATATGCCCTGATGTCCTTTCTAGCTTTATTGTTTTATAACTTTCACTTTTTCCACTCTATAGATCTTTGCTCAGAGAATTAAAACCTGCTAATGGCCTGTTCTGGATTGTGCCTCTTCTAATAAGACTTGAACACTAGCCTCCCTGCTATTCCTGATAAGAGAAAGACCTTTGGTTTTCTCATCAGATATTGAGATATTTAAAAAAAAGAAAAAAGAACTTTCTTGAAAGATTTTGCACACACCACCAGTTTACAAAACACATTTGTAACTCTTCATGCATGCAATTATCAGTATAATACAAATGTCCATTGTCTTTATAAGCAATGATACTTTCTCAAGTCTCGATGGATCTTTCTCTACTCCATAGGTGGTGAGAGATGTGACAAGACCAAGGAGGAGGCAGTGATGCCTCTTCATTTCTTCCTTTCTGCCCAGAGATCTGGGCAGGGCAGGAGGTTAACAGGTGTGCTGCACGTGTTCTTTTTGCCCTGGGATGGCTGATGAGCCCACAGTGTTTCTCTGTGGGAGAAGCTAAGAGGACTCTCCTCTTCCCCATCACTTCAGTGGGCAGAGGGTGGCAGTGTGGGGAAACCCTTAAACAAGGGCATGTTCACTCTTAATCTTAGCACTACCCCTGAGCATTGTGAGATTTGAAGCTAAAATTTTTGAGGTGACTTATGACACTCAAGGGAGGGAAATGACTAATTATGTGAACATTGAAAAGTGCTGTATTCCTGTATATAGCCTCTTGACCCTAGCAGAGTTTTGGAAATGTGTCTGTTATGTGATGATAGATCATGGGCAGAAATGAAGTTCTCATTTTGATCTTCCATAGACACAGCACTGGGCAGAAATGGTAAATCAGAAATTCTACCTTTCTTTTCCTGGAATATTCTGTGTATGTGTCTCACACATTGAGGAAAAGGAAGTAACTCATATAATTTTGTAAGTTCTTTTCACTCCTCTATCTGCCTCATGAGGACATAATAGAGAGGAAGAGGTGTGGGGGGCTTCACATCATTTCTGTCTTAATTCTGGTCACTCTATTTGCCTCTCAAGGAGTTCCCGTTTGGATGAGCACAGATCTCTCTCTCTCTCTCTTCAGGGCCAGAGTAGCAGTACGAGGTAAACATCTCTGAAACACAAACATTAAAGAGTGAGATATGTCTGTGCATCTTTCAGTTTCTTTGGTTTATGAGGATTTCTAGAAGGAAATTATGTTGAGATTTTAAAAAAAAAAGTACTAGCTTTTTGAAAAAAAGTGAATTAAAAAATAAATCACTATATTTTCTTTATGTAGTTGTGAGGCCTGCGGTTATAAACCCATCATGCAATAACCCAAACCTTATGTCTGAATTAAATAGGTAGGCTGGTATCTTGAAAACTACATTTTACATTTGGAGTCAGAAGACCTAATTTTACCTTTTACTAGTTGTATGACCTGGGGCGGATTTCCATGAACCAGTCTCTTCAGCTATAAACAGAGATGATAATATTTGCCTTCTCTTATTTAAAATCACAATTTTGTAGATCAAGTGGGATTATGTTTTTAAAAGTTCTTTGAAAAAGAAGAGTGCAATATAACTCTAATGCACTTTTTATTGGAAACATCTCTAGAAAAATGTGGTCATGGATAAAAAATTATATGACCACCTGCAAGTCTACAGTGAAATTTAAAATATGCAAACATACCTGTGCCAGGTATTATAAACACCAACACTGCATATGCTTGATCATGATGTTGTCAGCTGGCAGGGGGAGGGTGGTGAATTAGGTCTCCTGAGACTCTAAAAGGAGCATTTTATTATAAATGGTAGATAATTAACTTTGTTCAAAAATTTCAGATGATGATATTCTAGATATTTTTGGAATAATTACACTTTAGGGCTCCATTGTATTCTCATAACTATACTTCTCAAGTATCCTTAAAATTATGATAAATTTGAAATGCTAAAGCAGTCTTTGCAATGATCCTGGATTTTGCAAGAAAAGCAGAAAATGTGTATGTACCTTGTTCCAATACTTGGAGATTCTCAAAATAAAAGATGACTTTTAACCAAAAGCGTCAACTTAAATATTTATTTATTAATAATAGAAGCACACTCTTTAGCAGAAGTTACTGAAAGTAGCTATGCAGGTACAATACACATGTATAAGTCAAATTAACTGGGACATTATAAATTAAATCAGGGTTTGATTTATTCAGCTTCACCATGAATGAGATGTTTTATATGAGTGAAATTTTTTAAAAACTCAAATTTAAAGTCATAGTATCCAATGGTTTTCAATTTCCTTTTTTTTATTTTAAGCAAGAGCATCTTATTGGAAGACTGCATGAGTTTCTTAGGGCTGCCATATCAAAATACCACAAACTGGGTGGTTTAAAACAACAGAAGTATATTGTCTCACAGTTCTGGAGGCTAGAAGTCCAAAACAAGATAATGGCAGGGCCACACACCCTCTGAGACCCTGACTGGAATCCTGCCCTGCTGCTTATTAGCTGCTGGTGGTTTGCCAGCAACCTCTGGCATTCCTTGGCTTGCAGCTGCAGCACTTCAGTCTTTGCCTACATTGTCACATGGCCTTCTCCCCTCTTCTGTCCATGTTTCTTCTCCTCTCATATTGGATTTGAGGCAGTCCTAATAACCTCATCATAACTTGATTACATCTGAAAGACCCTATTTCAAAATAAGATCACATTCACAGATACTAGGGACTATGACTTCGACATATTTGGGGGGGGATACAATTCAGCCCATAACAAAGACTAGTAAGAATGTGGGGCCTAAAACCTTTTCTATTTGCCTTCCTATCCCACTCCCATCTCATCACCTTTAAAGAAGGAAAAGTATTAAGGAAAAAAGGTATCCAGGGAATTCAGACAGTTTTCTCTCTCTTTTTTTTTTTCAGTCTTCTGTTTGTAGACTGGATTTCTCTGCTCGCCCTGCACAGCGCTGGCTGAACATCATGGTTTACACCTTACTTACTGGGCTCAGTCCTGCATGGGTCATTCTTCTGTGGCTGATAAGCACAGAGCTGCTGCAGAAACACAACAGTTCCCAGAGAAGGGGCTGAGCAGACCACCCAATAGATGCCTCCTATGGACCTTTGAGAAACCCCTGGGTTGTGATCATTGAACACCAGTTTGAAACCACAGTTCTAGTCCTGCCTCTTCACCTTATAGATGGGGAGTTTTAGCCCTTGATGTGCCGTTGCCTAGGTTCTAACCATATTGATGGGACTTTCTAATAGTGAATATACATAATTATTTCCTAAAGCTCAAAGTCCTTTTTACAACTATCGGTTAGAAGCTGTATCCCTAATATGCTAGTTTTTCTTCTCTCCCTTGATCTGTCAGATAGCAGTGCTTCTTTGCATTTTCAGTGCTAGGTGGAAGGCCTAGAGTTGGGGTAGTCTGCTTGTTGTGTTGGGTACACAGCAAATAGATAATACCTTGAACATGGGAAGGCAGAGTTGAGCATAATGAAAAGAATCCTGGCTTGGAATTGGAATACCTGGTTTTGAGTCACTATTTATTAACCATGAATCCTTTAACTAAAGAACTTCAGGAAAGTATTTCAGTTTCTGAGCTAGATGCCTGTGATGAAGAAATAAGACATGGTATGCCAAAGCACTTTGGAAACTGTAAAGCAATATATGCAGCCACTAGTACCAAGCCCAGTGGGGCATGTTTTTGGAAAGGGTGGGACATTGCAAGTCAGACATATTTGCTTCAGGCTTTGCTCCACACTTGGGCAAGATTTTTAACCTCTCGAAGCCTCAGTTCTTCCTCATTTGTAAAGTGGGAATAATAATACCTTCCTTGCATGATTGTGTGATTAGGGATAACATATGAAAGACGTATAGTGAATAGGAGCACAGATTCTGGAGCCCAACTTTTTGGGTTCAAATTTGAGCTATGACAGTCACTAGTTGCAAGACCTGGGGCAAGCCCATATGCCTCCCTGCGTCATTTTCCTTGCCTATAAATGTGGATGGTGATAAGTCACATCACAGGTCGTTGTGGCAGTTGAATGGTATGGAATGTCACCTGACATATAGTAAATGCTATCTCAGTGCTTGCCATTATTACTAATGTCATTTCAAACATCGCCAGGCACACACACAGCAAGTGCTTAAAAAAGACTGGTTGTTATTTAATTTAAGTGTATTTGTCTAGGGGGTCAAGGTACTATCTCTTAATTTAGATGTAACGGGCACACATTTACAGGGTTAAGATGAGGTCATGACTTGGGATGTCAGACCATGCTGGAAAGAATTAGGCAAAATTTTTCATTTGAGCAGACAAGGCTGGTTTGGGAACATTAAAGAGCCCAGGTTGGAATGTGATCTGAGAGTTTGGAAAAGACTAGACATCAAAATTCAAATTGGGCACCAGGATATATTAGCAGTTGGGAATTTTAGGTAAAAAATAAAACCTAGACAGGAAAATTACTCCAGAAGCAGGACAGTGACATGTTTATATTTCCAGGACCAAATGCAATGTCAAGCCCTCTCCACAAACTCAGTAAACGTTTGTTTACCTGAGCCGGTCAACATTTTGGGTTCTGGTGTAGCTCACTTGGTCCATTTGCACTGAACAGTTGGAGCGTGACAAAGATGCAAATTGCTTGTGACTGATGCTGGAAAGAAAAGGAAGAGGGGCTCTGACCACTCAGATTCACTGCCCCCGGCCTGCCTGTGCTCTGGCACTCTGAATGTGCAGGGCTCTGAGAGCTCAATAACTGCGGGGGTCAGAACTGGTGCAAAAGAGCAGTCAGCACTGATGTCATGCGGATCTCTCTTTCCGAGGAAAGGGCACAGGCTTCGGGGCTTTGTTTTTTTTGGAGGGTGGGGAGTACTGTTTAAGTACTTAAAAGAAATAAAAACCTTCCTAGTTCACAACTCTGTTAGGGATGATGGTGATCACCAGAAGTGTGAGCTTCAATAAGAAAACCATTTCAATATAGCAACATTATAACAAACTTTTTCTGTAAAGGACTAAATGGAAAATATTATAGGCTTTGAGGACCAGAAGGTCTCTATCACATGTACTCATCTCTGCAGCTGTGGCGTGAAAGTTGCCATAGACATGTGGAGCAGAGTCCCAGGAGAATGTTAATGCATGTAGATAAAATGAGGACTCAGGAGCTGTTCTCTTGTTAGCACTGGCAGGTGCGGTGGGTCTTCAATTGCACTCCCTCCTCTTCCAAGAGTTCTCATTTTGTCCCTATCAGGCTAGCCCTGTCGTCCTGGGTTTGACTTGTTTTCTCACTCAGGGCCTCATTTTCTTCATTTATAAAATGGAGAATTTGGGAGAAGATCTCTTCCAATTCTAACACAACGTGATTCTTCTGGTGTTATATGGTACTGGATAATTGAAGTTAATAAACTTTTTGTATCACAAAATCAATGTGTGGTAGTCAGCAAGGAATGGGCCGGAGGACCCACACAGCATCTGTGTGAACTCAAGTGCTCTGTTTTATGATCGTTCCACAGTTACAGGATTCATTTGAACCCCAATGTGATATATTTCTACATTTCTAAATTCTGCTTGGTTTTTTTCCAACCTTCTCCAACCTTTAGTCAACTGATATTATTATTTGTAGAGCCCATAGTATATCTTTATATTGGCACTAATGTTGTGATAAGCTTTCTTTGATGCCCACATTTCTGTGCATCTATAATTTTATTTATATGTAATATCATATACAATGTTCCTATGATTAATTGTAAAAGATGCCTAGTATATCAATAAAGAAACACGTCTACATTTTGTATCCCATTCCCAGAATGTTCCTATGGTGATTTTAAACTATGTTCACAAATTCTTGGATACTCCTTCCTTCAAGAGATGGAGCCTCTTGATGAGGAACGCCTTGAGATGAACCCCTCCCCTTAAGTGTGGTCTGGACTGAGTGACTCACTTTTAATAGGCAGGACAATGCACAGAAGTGATAGTTTGCCACTGTGGATACCAGGTTGCCAAAGCCACTGTGGCTTCCTCCCTGCCCTCTCTTGGATCATTCACTCTGGAGAGGCCAGCTGCCACTTTGTGAGGACATGCAGGCAGTCCTGTGGAGAGGCCCATGTGGAAGGGAACTGACGCCTGCTGCAACAACCACGTGCGTGATTCAGCTTGCAGGCGGACCCTGCAGTCCCAGTTAAGCCTTTGGATGATGGCAGCCCCAGCAGACAGCCTAGGTATATTCCCGTGGGAGACCCTGAGACAGTACCACACAGCTAAACTGCTTCCAGATTTTTGACCCTTAAAAATTGTGTAAGATAATAAATGTATGTTAATTTAATATGCTAAGTTTTGGGGGTAATTTTTTACACAACAATAGAAAACTAATACGGTGATCTTAATCCATTTTTGCATTAAAATTAGTAAAATATTCAGCATTTCTGAACAGAAGTGAAGCTTGATAATTAATATAACTAAGTATATAAATAAATATTATATATGTTATATCTAATATAGCTAATTATACAAACATATGTAATTATTTCTCCTATTTTTTTCCCTCCTATTTTCTCCTTCTTTCTCTTATTTTGTCATGTAGAATCAATCACTGCTGTTTTTCTCCTTTTTGTAGGCTGCTACATTCAGATGTCAGTTTATCTATCTTTATCTGCCCCTATGAAATAGAACGTTTCTTTTTCACACAATAAATGCTTTGAACTACTAATTAGCATATATCGCCTTCTATCTTGTGTTGTCTACCCTCATTTAAAAGTCTACCTGCCTTCTAGACCCTGAGCTCTTTGAGAACAGAGAGCATAAGAGAGGAGTATCCACTCTCCCTTTGTCTCACATTGTAGATGTGCAAAATGTTTTGGTTGAGTGAATGAATGAATAAGTACAATTGCCTGGAGTGGAGGTTTTGTAAACACAGACAAATCTTCACAAGTGCTAGTTTGGCAGCTTTCGCTCCGCATGGCTCCAGGGAACCAAGCACCTTTGGAAACAGACCAGAATGAAGCTCAGAGCCTTTCCTGCTCTGCCAGGTTGCATAAAGGTAGAGGTACACTGAAAACAAACACCATTGCTATAAAACTTCATTCACTGGAACTCCATTAATTGAAAATTTCTGATAATTTTATCAGAAGATGAGGTTAATTTTACATATGTTCCTTTATAAAAATAGAATTATGAAAGAAATTAACCATATAGATGAATTTAACCTATGTACATGAATACATGAAACTAGGTAGGCAAAATAAGTTAA
Organism: Galeopterus variegatus; assembly: GCF_000696425.1. NCBI lineage: Eukaryota > Metazoa > Chordata > Mammalia > Dermoptera > Cynocephalidae > Galeopterus > Galeopterus variegatus. The sequence continues at coordinate 524,141 of NW_007726355.1, forward strand.
TAATCACATACCAAAACTGTAATGTGCTTTTTGCAAATAAATCTTATTCATTGAAAAAAATTTTCCAAGGTCCTCTACTAGGTTAAAGTAGATCAACTGATGTTTATATTTCAAAGGAATTCTTGGAATTTCTTTAAAAGTTCTCCCCAAAACAAACAACACAAATCAGACTAACATTTTCTTATTTTTTAAAAATTGTGACTCATGTAACTCTATGAATGTGTACTCCCATCTCATGTCAAGAAAATGAAAACTGAGCTTGTGTTCTTTTCGGTTTAAGTCAGTGGATACCTGTGAGGGCAGGGGAGGGAGCGTGGGCTTGGCAGGCAGCTGAAAAGCTTGTGGTGGAGTCCTGGATCCACCCAAGGACGTGCAAATCTCTGATCATGTCTGAGCCAGTGTCTTCATCTCTAAAACGGGGATAGTATTTCACTCCTATGTATCTTAGAATTGTTGCGCGGCTCAAAAGAGGATCATAAGTGACTATATTAAACAATATAGCAATATGCATACAAATAAACCAAAAGCATATCTTAAAAAATAGCAAATGCATGCATCATCTTCCAGGCAGTTTAAAAAAAAAAAACAAAATCTTTCTGTGTCCTCTAACATTTTCCCCTTCTTTTTATAAGAGCAAAAGTAAGGCAGAGTTTTCTTGAATTATTGATTTTATTTTATTAATTTTTTCATTTTGTAATATGGTGTTGACAGTCCAAAGGAATGCAAGAGATAATAATATTGGGTCATACAAATACTGAAATGGATGACTTCATTCATTCACTAGTTCTTGTTATTATTTAAATTGGGTGTAAACTAAAATTCTATATAGAGATTTCAGAACTTATGGTGATTTATTTTCATGTTTAGAAATGCTCAAATTTTTTATCATACCAAAAATCATTTGGCAAAATATGTAGTATATGCTGATTTCTTCCTATAATGAGGCTGTTGTATTTCTTTCAAAGTAAAACCATCTCAAGGATATTTTTCAAGAATGAAATCTTATGGGCCAGCCCCATGGCACACTTGGGAGAGTGCGGCGCTGGTAATCCCGGGGCCGCGGGTTCGGATCCTATATAGGGATGGCCGGTGCCACCGAGGGTTGCGATCCTCTTACCAGTCAAAAAAAAAAAAAAAAAATTATGCCTCAGTATCCAGATATTAAGATTAACACTAGTAATATTTTACAAGGATAAAAATAAATGCTGGGGTTGTCATAGATTATTTAAAATACCATTTCTAATTCCCATTTATAAAAAGAAATAGATATTCCTGACATAAGGGAAAATGACCAAATACACATTTTACCTTATTCACCCTGAAGTGCTTACATTTGTGATTTGTCCATCTGAGTTTCTATGAAACGTTTCAAAAATACATGTTCACCAGTTCTCATCTGGTAAGTTAGGAGAGTTAACTTTAAAAATGGATCCAAAAATAATTTGAGTGTAGCATGTGAAATTATGTACCTGAAGAATATTTATACTTGGTTAACTATGCCTGCATTTAACCACTTGTGTTTTGAAAATAGGAAACTGTTGATGATGAAATAGAACCCAAATAACTTATAAATATAATTTCATCCATAAAATTGACTTTTATTAAAGTTCATTTGTTAAAATGTTTACAATAAACATTAAAATTAGTTGTTTGTTCAGATTCCAAGTAATTTGGGAAAAAAGTATACTTACTATTTACTATGAACTAACAAAATCAGATCTATATTTTAACTTCATTACCTGCATTTTATCTTGCCTTTTAAAAAAGTGGTTATCTTTCTGTTTTCCCTAGGATAATTTTCTAAAATATGTAACAGATTTTAATTAAAACTGATGTTACACATTTAAATTCAAACTGCAAGCCAGGCTGCAATCTTCAAACAAGATGGTAGCCCACAAAAATCTTCAAATGAACATATGATCTATTTGTGAAATTGAATGAAGACTGTCATTTGCAGAACCATCAGTAATGACAGCAAGAGAAGTAACTGGGCTAATTCACACAAGTGAGCTGTGAGATTCTACGGTATATTTATTATTATCAACTCTTTGAAAGTTGCATTAACTTTTTGGGGACAGAGCTAATCTGCTGCAATTGTAACTGAGGTTAGTGGCTTTCACTTACACTAACATCTCATCAGATGAACAGATTTTGATATTATTTTGGAAGACTAGGACCAAAATTCTTATGTATTCTCACCCACCTTAAAAAATGAGAAAATATAGTGAATATTAAAGGCATTAGTAAAGGTAAAAAAAAAAAGTTTATAATTCTATACAGTCATGTGCCATATAACAACAGGGATACTTTTGAGGAATGTGTCATTAGGTGATTTTGTTGTGCAAACATCATAGAGTGTACTTACACAAACTTAGATGGTATAGCCTACTATACACCTAGGCTATATAGTATAGCCATAATAATCTTATGGGACCACCGTAGTATATGCAGTCTGTCATTGACCGAAATGTCATGTGGTGCATGACTGTAATTTAAAGAAAAGTTTTAAGATGATACATGTATTTTGCTATAAAATGAAAATATATATATATATTGCATATTAAATTGATTGAGATATTGTTTCAAGAGTCCTTTTAAATTTTTGCCAAAAAAGTTATTTGTATTGATAGCTAAATTCTCCGTACATTATGTAATTTTAAGGCATTAAACCAGTAACAGTCCTTAAACGTTACAAGTTACGTGAAGAGATTAAATGAGCTGATTTTCTCGAGAGTACTAGCTTGGTGTCCTCGGAGATGTTCAGTGTCTATTACTGTAAAGGGTAAATAACGTCAGTTAGGCACTTTAACTATAAGCAGGAGCTCTTCTAAGCACTTTACATATACAGCCTTAGCTCATTACTACTTGAAGACAATCTGGTGGAGACTCCCACATGGAGAATAAGGTGATACCGGATTACCTCTAAAATCCTTTTCACTGCTGAGATTTAGTGAATCCATGATTTATTACCCAGTGCTTAATGAAAGAGAAGTGGGGTTGTGAGGATCAAGGTGGTTTTTCTATATTCAAGGAGGCAAAATGCGTAATGCTCTCTGCTGTTCCTTTGGAGTTAGCTTATAATTTCAAAGAAAACTTGCTGTATTTTTCAGAAAGGTCCACATAAAGCACATATAGATTAGAAATTCTTCTGATATTTCCAGCCATCTTTCAAGTCCTCTTTCAGCCCCCAAATATAATGAAGACACTAATTTTAATATCTAGCAAAATTACTTACTGACCCATGCATGATTAAGCAATATAAACTGTAGCTGGTCATAATTTAACTCAGGCTAATAATAAGTTCCTTTTCTCTTATTTTTTTTTTCTCTTTTCAAAATTTTTTTTAACAGAAGCTCAGATCAATACTTACAAATCTGATCTTAAAATGGAGAATCGGATTACTTGGTGAATAAGGAAAAACGCCTTTGAAAATGTGTGCAGCCTTGAGAGAAAAGTAACAGGGTTTTGCTTGTGAAATGTTTGGAAACCACTGACCTATGGTTTATAATGCAATCCATCTAATTTTTTTTTTTTTTTTTGCATTTAGGGGGAAAAAAAGAAGTATGCTTAGATTTTGATGGTTTAAGAAAATATGTCCAGACCATATTTCCACATTTAAAGTTTTACAAAAGTAAGGAAATTCTACTGTGATTTCCCAGGTACTAGATGCCTGCTGTTGTGTGTATTCTACTTTTAAAAATTTCTGTCAGGAATCTACAAATGAACCATATTGCTTTGAACAGTGTTTTGTTTAACTTCTGTTGTTTCTTTACATAAACAAGAATCACTTCCCATATGTAGTTGCAAATTTTTTTAAAAATTAAAAAAAATATATTTTTATAAGTATTTTTAGCTAAATTAGATTAAAACTCACAAATATGATAGTCTTATTAACCTTGATCCATGTTATGAAATGTGATTGTTACTGAAATGGGATTGACACTGAGGACAAATTTGAGATATATAATGCTTTCAGTCATTCAGCCATTTTTAGTTTTTACTTATTTGTTGGATGCTGTTATTATAATTAATTACAGTATACATATATTCACTTCTATTATTTCTTTTTATCTTTCTTTGACTGATAAGGGGATCGCAACCCTTGGCACAGTGTGGTCTGCACCACGCTCAGCCATCCCTATGTAGGATCTGAACCCGTGGCCTCGGCGCTACCAGTGTTGCACTCTCCCAAGTGAGCCACGGGGCCAGCCGTTTTTATCTATTATTTATTGTACTCTAATTATTACTGATTTTCACCTATTATTCATTATAATTATATATATTCTCTTTGATTCAATTCTAAGTAGTGCTGGCTTAGTTTGACTTAGGAAAAAAAATATTTTTTTTTAAAGAGGGGACCCAAGTGTAGAATTGGAATAGTTATATCCAGTCTTGTGATAAATATTTTTTTAAAAGTTTTTTGAATTTAGTTATGTGTTAAGATTCACAGAACTTTGGAAACCAGAATACATTTGCAGCTAACTATATAACTGTAATTCCTTATGTAAGTTTTACGATGACATGCATTCAAATTAAAAAATAATTCTTGATGATGCTGTATTTTAGGCCAATTTATTTTACATGTTTCTGAATCTAAAAAAATAGTCACAGCTTCTTAATTTATTTCTTAATCTTTGTTACCTCAGCTGTTTAAAGCCCTTGGATAGAATTAGCACAAGGTGACAAGGAGCTGGATTCTGCTTACTGGAGCTGAACTCTGGCCTGGGGGTGTGGAGGTTGGAGAGGAAGTGTTCTTCATCTCTTCTCAGAGGTGTGGTTCTGTTTACTTTGGAAAGAAAAGATACGAGGATCCTAAAGTGGATTAGACATGGCAAGACAAGATGATACATTTGCACTATAAACTCTCAAGCAGCTGTGAGAATGCAGTATGTGTGAAATTTCTTACCTTCTTAAAAATCTTGATAGAGTTGTAGCTAAGCTCTGAACAGTCAAAAACAAACTGCCAATGAAGTTTATTTTCTTTTTTGCTGAGTTTTCTGGACCATTGTTCCGCTTGAGGGGCCCTATTTGTTAGTCTTGGCTCGGTGACTTCTCTTCCTTAAGGATAAGCTCTCCTAAGGCACTTGTACAGCACAGTGCCCAGGGGCTGCCTAACAGTTTATTTGCCGCCCTGGATAAAGCATAATTCAGCTGTGTGACTTCCTGCCTCAGAGGCGGGGATGGCCAATGAGGGGGTTCATATCTGTAATGTAAATATATAGTTGATTTTGTGGAGAACTGGGACATTTTTGTTTGTTCTCATAAAAAGTTCCTGCTGGAAGTTTTATTTTAAAGTTGGCTTTTAGCCTTTTCTGCTGTGACTTGGATACTGATCTGATTTTCTGCTTTCATGCCCTTTTTAAAAAAATTTAAAATATTTAATTCAACATTAACTGTGCTTACAAGCTACATAGCAGAATAAAATCACATTACAAACATTGTAGTATTAGATTTTATCACCATTTATTTCTTCTAGCCTGTCCAGGGATTTCTTCATGTTCAGTAGAACTAATTTGCAGTCAGACACTGAGGTCCTCTAGAAGGCCAGCAGGCTCCAGAAATTAATTTATCCAAATAACCGATCCCTCCTAGGCCAACCATAGAGGGACACCAAAATGGCCTAAAAAGGCAGAGCCTCCTTTTGAAGTCTGGAATGTTTTGACTGACTTGAAACAGGCGGCTGGAATGAAAGGATAATTTTCAGTGACCCAGGGGATTTTTTGGCCATTTTCAAATATTAGGTAAAACAAAGAGAAATTGCTTGCTCTAATTTAGAAAGACTTAGTAATCAGGAAGGCAACCGGACTGAGAATAAAGTTCCAAGGTATATAGCAGAATCTTATTTACTAAACCTAGATTACTGGCAAAATCAAAATTATTATACCCTTAAAAAAATCTTAGAGGGGATATATTTTAATCAACACATCTGTATTTTCATCACCTATACCTGAATTTATTTTCTTAGTATTTTAAAAAAGAGAATGTTAATTGTTTTGATTTATTGTCAAGTAAAAACATTGCTATATTTTTAATCTTAATTTTATTAAACAAACAGGAGGTTATAATTCAAAATAGCTTATTATACTAAACTAGTTTACTAGAAACAGAGTAGCTATTTCATATTTGTCTTATTTTCAGAAAATTAATAGATTTTAAGTCATTAGGTCTTTAAAGGAAACTCACATGAGCTAAATCACAGGACTATTCAGGTGTAACAAATGTTTTTTGACTGCCCATTTGGAAGAAGAGATCAAAGTCATTTAGAAGAGATTTCTTCCTTCTATGTAGATAAATATTCACTGTCACAGGAAAAAAAAAATCCTTTGTGTTTTTAGGGAAGAAAATAAATTGAAAGTAGGAATTGGTAACCAAACAACTGAGCATTAAGGTATAAACAGGAAATGCTTTTTACACAGTACATTCCACATCATCTATAAAACACATATGCACTTCTATACTATTATTTAGGGAAGAAGAATTAAATAATACTTTCAATTTAAAAGCTCTGGATATTAGTAGATGCCAACTGACTTTATGAACTTAGGCTTTATCTTTAAATTTTACATAAAATAATTTATGTATTGATGAGGTCTCTAGATGCCGATCCTGCTGCTGGCAATTGTTCATTCTTTTAATTGGTGAAGTATGTACTGAATTAATTTGAATGAAAAAAATTGTAATTTTCTTTCTTTTGACTTGTTTTCAGATTTGTTTGTTTTAGAATTGAATTGATTGGTAGTCCACATTCTCATTGCTGAAGTTGCCAAACTCTCTCTCTCCAAATTTTATCTTTCAGTTTTTATACCAGTTTTCCATTTGATTAGCTGCCCTTGCAAAGGGCATGGTAGGTATAAGGAAAACCTCGGAAGGCAGAGTGTTCTAATGGGAGGTGACAATCATATTATTCCTAGGCATTACAGAGAGAAAAAAGCATTGTCCCTTCACCTTTACATCAGCTTCAAGATTTTCTTTCAGCTACTGAGATTCTGAGTTTAAAATGTCAGCTCTTTAATAAGTTGTGGGAAATAGCCTTTGGAAAAAAAGGAAATTGAGAGATTTAAGTAATGGTTGACAAGGGCCAGCAATGTTGATGAATTCTGGAGGGAAGATGTGTTAAGCTGTCTTTGGTAATAAGAGGTAAGACTCTGTGTAAGTACATAGTGGAGATTTGAGAAATGTGTACAGCTGAAAATACAGGAGGACAATTGGGAGATAATGGTAGTTTATACCAGTGGACCACAAAGCAAGATGTCCCCTAGGGTTGTACAATCCATTGAGCCATGGAAAGAAAATAGAATTTCTAATTTCTAATTTTTAATCTTATCCTTTTGAAAAGTATATATTTTGTGTAGGTTTTATATTACATGTAATATATCATTAAGCACAATTTGTATATAATGTGTATAGATACATGTGTGCTCAAATTTTTTTACTGATGAGGAATTTGCAATTAAAAAATGTTTGAAAACTGCTAGTTGTTACAATAGTATTATATGCTTTATCCAGCATAATTTTGACAATAGTTAGCATGAGATTCTTTAACCTGTGCATTTTCCATTAGGAATCAGGGATTGTATGTGTGAATCAGGAATCTAAGTAATTGAAATAGGAAATTCCATACTCCCAAGATAAGTGCATATAAATATTTTAATTTTGGAGATATACGAGGGTACTTCAAAAAGTTCACGGAAAAATAGAAATAAAAGACAAAACAAATCTTTCCATGAACTTTTTGAGGACCCCTCATATGTTTTGTATTTTTCTCTATGTTCTGAACAATATATCCCAATGGGGCTTGACCGTCTTATATCATTAAAAAGTAATATTAGTTCTTTGCTTAAAATCACTGTAATGTGAATGTATATCATTAGATAAATATTACCTTATGTTCATACATATTATTAAGGAACCCTGGCTAAAAGGTAACTGATCTTTCCTTTGAAATTATATTAATAAATTTTATGATGACTATGTTTTTCAGTATTTGTAGGTTCATTGTTTCTCTCTACCTGAAATTACTGTAAATTTGACTTCCAGATAAGTAACACTATAGTTACTCAGTAATAGAAGTCTTAGTGAAAGCAGAGTGCTTTTTCCCAAATATTTAAAAGATTTTCATGTGGAAGAAAAATTTATCTTAATATGTTTGACTGAAAAAGACATAGGATCATGAGTTCAGTTTGGGGCATTTTGAATCTGAGGGGTTTTGAAGCTATCCAGGTGATTTCTGTAGACAGTTGAAAATTTGGATATGGATTTTTGGAGTGGCCTGGCCATAGATTTGGGGGTCATCAGCAGGTCGATGATATTGAAGCCAATAAATGAGGTAATCTAGGAAAGTGAAATGTTTTGAGGGAGAAAAGAACAAAACGTGAGATTTAGGCGGATATCAGAGCCAGGGAGAGAATGGGAGGCCAACTATGAGGACAAAGGATCAGTTGGAAAAGTAGATGAACAAGAGACAGCAAAATATCTCCAGGAAGAGGAGTAATCAGTGCTGCCAGGTTTCTTTGAGGGATTGAGCCAGACGAGTAATGAAAGCTATACAATGTATGGGATATCATTAGTCCTAGCAGTTTGAGGGGGATAGAGAAAGGTGGAATCCAGATTACTCATGTTGACAAATAAATGGGAACTAAGGAAGGTGCTAGAGACACAGTATTGAGATTCAACTACCCTTTCTAGAAGTTTGGCTGAGTAGGGAGAGCCAGGGCCAGAGCTAGAGTGAGATGAGGGACTGAGGGGAAGTTTTTAGAGGAAGGGTCATCCGTGTAGGAGTCGGTGGAAAGCCCACCCTTCATCCTCTGATCCTAACCTCCCTCTAATGTCTCTCTGTCTTGTATGCATCTTCCTCTTCAGAGAGCACAACATTGTAGGGAATGGGAGAAGGACTCATAAGGCCATTTTTTGGACATACTATGTCTATTTATATTTGCATAGCAACAAATCATCATTTATGAGTTGCTGGCTGCGGATCAACTTGTACTAGCTATCTCATAGTTCTAAAAGCTATATTTTCCTCCCTGGCTTCCCACATTCTGTGCCTACTTCTCTGCCTGGCAAAAGCCTCCTCCTCCTCCCATTTTGAAGCACAGGCCAATCCCTATGTGAAGTCTACCCTGGTAACTCCAACTAGTTGTCCCTTGTCATCTGCAATCCTTTAAGAGCTCTACTGTGGCCCTTAGTAAGTTGATTTACAACTAGCTACTTATACATCTCTTCTCCAAGAACTATGAATTCTCAGAGGAGCACCTTGTCTTTTAATCATTAGCCTATCACATTGCATGGCTACTTAATATTGCTTGAATGAATGAATGAATGAATGGAGTACTTGAGAAAAGACAAGCTATAAGTATTGGGAGAGGCAGCAAAAAACTGTCTTTGTGACTATAGTTATTTATATTCATTATACTCATCGATATATAGCTGAATAAAGGCTGCCTTAGTCTATAAAGAGAGGATAATTATTACAGTTAATTGGGATTATATTTACACATCTGTGATCCCTGTTTATGCAAAGTAGAAATTTACTTAGATTATTAATCTCATCCTTTTGAAAAGTATATTATTTGTGTAGGTATTGTATTTTATGTAACATTTCAAAGTAGTAATAGACTTAGTTTATTATATTTGTCACTACTTGTTAAGTAAGAGAAAATGAATTAGAATTTCAAAGGGAAGTTTGAATTGCAAAATGTCTTGTTGGGAATATTTAGAGTATGCAATTATATTTTTAATAGAGGATGTAATGTTCAATGAATTATTGTTGAAAAGTTTTGTTTGTTTTTAATTCTTTTTTTTTTCTTTATAACCATTGCTCTCATTGCCTAAGAATCTTCAAAGTAAGTGGAATGCAAATTAGTGTCAAAAAAAAAGACTTGGATTAAGAAATGTTTTGCATAGTTTTCTATGTTTCCCATCACTTATTTGAACAATATTAGATTTGGCAATTTTTTATAATGGCAGTGGTATGTATGAACTGTATCAGTAGTAAAATGTGCTATCACTTAATTAATTAGCTTTTTCTTTTGATGTTGTTCAGATTCAGCTTGATTTTGAGCTTGTGGTTAACCGCATACTGGACACTTTCTTTCTTATAAAAAGATAAATGAGATTAATTTCTTTTAGAGTTAGGGCTGAGAAATGGGAGGCAAGGATTGGAGAGGGTCGAGGATGGCTATGAGCTTGTGTGACTGAGGTTCTCATTTGGACATTGCCACTGACTAGCTGTGGGACCCACATCAAGTTACTTCTCTGGCCTTTGTCTTCCAAGAATAAGCTAGTAAAATTTCATGGAGTTGCAAGAAATACAGTGCTTCACATACGGTAGCTACTCAACTAACACTGGCCTCTCTCTTTCTTCCAAGATGATTTTGTTCTGCTTTCCTTTACCATACACTAAAACTGTGTAACTCATTGTCCTATCTTTTTTACCTTGCCACCAAGAAGCAAGATCAGAGGCAAGTTTAATACTAATTATTAGTTGTCTTTTTCCAGATGTTAATATAATTCTCTACTTTCTGTCTTCTTTACTACTTTTTATGTCTTTCAGTTTTCCTTAAAGAATGTGCTATTTCTGTAAAAATAGTACATTGAAAATAAAACTTTAAGTGATGCAACAAATTATTTTAAAAATAAAGCAAAAGAAAACCACCTCAAATCCTACTATCTAGAAATAACCATCACTAATATTATATAGATCATTCTAGCCTTTTCTTGATGTATATGTACAGATGAAAAGTAATTTTATAAAAGGTGGATAATACTATAAATATTTAAATTAAAAACATTTTCTTCTATTTGATTTTAAAAGAAAAAAAACTGAAGAGAGCTAAAGAATTGCTGAACTCCGGGAAAATGTTATTTTTACAAGTAATATTAATTTATAAAAGACAATCTCAAGTTAAGAGGAAACGATTAATATAAAACTACCAAGTAAGAGTTATTTTTTAACTACATGTATCAATTTTAGGCAGATTGTTGACTTTTTTGATGTAAAAGCTGGGGAAATTAGCCCATTTCTTACTTCCTCTTTCCCATCTTACAGTTTTTGTGTGTTATAACCTTTTGACATTGTCTGGATTTATAACATTATTTTATGAAATTCTTTTTTTTTTTTTTTTGTCTTTTTGTCTTTTTCCGTGTCCGGCGACGGATCGCAACCCTCAGTGTTGCCCCCGTACCGGACCAGGGACCGGCAATGGGATTGCAACCCTCGGTGTTGCTCCCGCGCCTCGCTCAGCCAGTG
>NW_007726355.1:536388-547733 GCF_000696425.1 Galeopterus variegatus
CGCAACCCTCGGTGCTGCTCCCGCGCCTCGCTCAGCCAGTGAGCGGGAACCGGTCTGTATGTGGGATCTGAACCCTCAGGCGGGAGCGCCGCTGCGCTTCCCAAGCGGCGCACTTATCCAGTGCGCCACCGGGCCAGCCCCTATTTTATGAAATTCTAATAGTTTAATTGTAAGTACTAAATATTCTCTACTATTTCAGTGAGTCCAGTGTTTGTCACCATTCTTTTGTTTGTTTTGAAATTTTTAGCAGAGTGATTTTTCAAGAAGGGCTATGTGCCCCTTGATTTTGTGCAAGTTTGAGAATGTCTGTTTATTGCCTTCATACTTAACAGGCAATTTGAAGAGTGTAAGACCATTGGGTCTCACTTCTGTTACTGCCTGCTACCGTGGAGAATGATAAGATCAACTTGATCTTTCCACCTTGTATGTGATTGCATTCTTTTCTCCTTGAATATTCTTATGATCTTTCTTTGTTCTTGAGGTTTAATAGCAAAATATGTTTGGGAGTTGATTTTCCTATCTCACTATTTTTCTTTTTTGTGGGACATGGTATATCTTTTTAAAAACCTTATTTATTAGAAAAACTTTATTAACGTTATATGAGTTTGGTGTGCCCTTTTGATTGAAAAGTTCAAGTACAAATTTCAGGAGAGATTTTGTTTCACTACATTTTTAAATTTGGGTCTCTTTTATTACTGAATTAATTCCTTCTGTATACTCATTCTGCATATGTTAGGGTTTTTTTTATCTGTCCTTCATATATCTTTTATAAAATCAGTTCTTAATTCTTTTCCATTTTGTTTTCAATTATTTTTTCTAGCTCCTCTTTGGTGTCCCTGTTAATGCACATTTATTCTATTTGATGTTGCTTCTATTGTAGCTTTTATTTTGTAACATTACTAGTTTTCTTCTCTGTTTCTTTCTGAAGCTTTGCCTGCTCAATTTTTATCACCCTTTGTTGCTTTATGTTGTCTTGTTTGAGCTTTTTTTTTTCTTTTTTTTTTACTTTAAGAGATTGTGGGGTCTATAATTTATTTAATACTTTTTTTTTTAAAACTTCCTTTTCTAAACTTTTTCCCACTTTTCTTGCATAATGGCTCTTGTGACATATGGAGCTCCTGGCTATTGGGCACATTTCTGAAATTTAGCTTTGAACTACAGTTAGCTTAGAAGATACCATCACTCATTCACAAAGCCACTCTGAAGAAGTATAGGGAATCTAGTGATTGCTTCTGATAAATTGGGGTTGACATTGTACAAAATGTACAATCTCCTACATTTAGTAGGAGTGCTTAGAATTTATGTGGCACTTTTCAGGTAGGGAAGTGCTTTTATTCATATTATTTGATCATGATACAAAATATGAATAGCCAGGAAAAGTGACCTTTTTTTTTACTATTGATGGGACTGAATTTCATACAGTGTGTGTGTTTTGGTCAGGGCCATCAGTCTAGTGAACCAGGTCTAGGACAAATGGAACCAATACTGAAATCCACATCTGGCTCCTAATTTTCTGGTGTTTTGCCCTCCTGCTTTGCCCCTTGTGTTGGTGTAAAGAGGATGCTCAAGATTATTGCATTTCATTGCATGAAATCCCCTGATGTTTTATTCAATCCTGAGGCTTGATTTATTAAATGATAATAAAAGTAGCAGTGACAGTGTGTTGTAAATGACAGCATAGGACACGGAGCCTACAGAAAGTCTAATGGCTTCATGGACAGTCAGCCACCTCTCTTCCCACACACCTTTGATCCCAACCATGCACCTTTGTGTTGTGGCACAATCGATGTGTTCACCCATGCTGTTTTCTGTGCCTGGAATGACCAGCTAGTCTTACCTAACCCCTGTAGATCATCTTTCTGGAGTTAATTTCTACTCATTAAATCAAAACAAAAAAACCTCAATTTAAGCATCATCTCTTCTGAGACCAGCTGGGAAGGTCTGTCAGCTCTCTGCACATTTCTGTCATGTCTTTTTGCCGGGTAGCAGTTGTTCATCTCTTCCATGAGCTTCAGGTTCCCTTGGAGCAAGGACCATGTCTGATTTTGGCTTTTCATTGCCTACATCTGGTAGTAATGCTGGAGTATAATAGGCACTCAGAAGATATTTACCGACATGAAGGAACGGATCTACGAATTAGTCAGTTCAGTCTGCATGGGGATGTATTGAAGGTTTTCAATATGACTTTACATTATCCGTTTTTCCAGCACCATCGGTTTGGACTTATGTATGGCACAGTTTAGAGAGACTGAGTGAAGAAGACTCTTACAGTAGTAAGTGTGATGTGAAGATGAACTCAACTGGGGTCACAGTAGGTAGAAAGGAAAGAAAGGTATAGACATAAAGAATATTACAAAGAAAGAATGACACATCTCCATGAGCGGGTGGGATGGATGTTTTTACTTGCATCGTTCTTCAGCCTGGGAAGCTTTTCCTCTTTTTTTCACAGATTTAAATTGTTTCTATCTTTTCTGTCCAATTCAAAACTCATCATCAGCCCGCTTTTTCACAATAATGCTGCATAAAAAACAAACGCACAATTTCAGTGGCTTACAACAGCGTCTCCTGCCCAAGTGTCTGCAAGTTGCCTGGTTCGGCTTCCCTAGGCTGGGCTGAGTTGAGCAGCTCTGTTTCGGGCTGGGCTTACCTCAGGGTTTGCTGTGGTTCAGATCTGCTCCATGAGTCTGTCGTCATTTTGAGTCTTATGACTGCCTGATAATGGCATAGTGTAAAAACCAGTACATTTAAAGCCTCTGCTAGTGTTACATTTGCTAACATTTCATTGGCCAAAGCAAGTCACATGTCCAAACCCAACTTTAATAAAATAAATAATGCTACATATTATTACATATTAAAATAATAAATAACTTATGGTGGGAGGGTAGTATATATTATAGAACAATAATCCAAAATATCATACCATTTTCTCCATGATTCCCTCCTCTAGGGCACTAACTTTCAATTCTGAATCCACATAGCACGGTGTAACCCTATTTGTGCATAACACTTTCTACTGTGCATTATTTAGAGTTTGAGCTCTTTAAGGCAGAAAATGGTTTACCATTTTTGAGAATCTGATATCCAAGGGAGAAGATTCAAGTGTATAGTAAAAAAATGCTATGCATTTAAACCTTTTACAAATGTACTTATGAAATAAAAATGGCAATCTTTGTATTTGCATGCAATTATAGCATATCTGTAGACATATCCTTGAAGCATGTAAAGATATCTTCTTTTTATATTTTATTGACTTACATTGGCTTAGAAATGGTTTGAACTTTATATTTAAGGAAGTGGAAGTCAAAATGCATTGAAATTCACTCAGGAAGAGCATGTATAATCTGGTGCCAATGCATAAGTTTTCTCTGTTTAGGAGATTCCAAAGTTCCTTTCTAGACAGGTAATTAAGATATTTTGGGGATGATTTACTTCCTACTTAAGCATACTTTCTAAAGTAGCTTTATTAAGGAGTCAACTGTCTACTTATTTATGTAGGAAGGTAGCTTCTAAAATAAATAATTTATTGCATGAATTATAAAAAGTTGAACTTACTTGAGGGAATAATGGCATTGAAAAAAGGTTTTGTTTTGTTTTTTAAGTAAAATATGTATGAAGTTTTGTAACTTACTCTACTTCTAAAAAATGATATATTTGCTTATGTTACATTTGATATATTTGTTATAATGATATATTTGTTATGTTTGCTTTGTTAGTAGAAGAACAAAATAAACTGTTATGAGAAAATGTGGGATGGTAATATATTTTGGCCCATCGTTTAATGTAGTAGAATAAGGGTAACAAAATCTACTTTCTCTGGATGATCCCATCTTAGTCCATGTGGGCTGCTGTAACAAAATACCATAAACTGGGTGGCTTATGAGCAATGGAAATTTATTTCACACAGTTCTGGAGGCTGGGAAGTCCAAGATCAGGGCACCAGCAGACTGACTGTGTGTAATGAGGGCTGGTTTCCTGGTTCATAGATGGTGCCTTCTAGTTGGTTTTCATATGGTGGAAAAGAGGAATGAGCTCCTTTGAGCCCATTGTATAAAGACATTAATCCCATTCATGAGGAATCTGGCCCCATGACCTAATCACCTCCCTGAATGTCCCACCTCTTAATACCATCATATTGGTGATTAGGTTTCAACATGAATTTGGAGGATACATAAACATTCAGATCATAGCAACCCTAAACAGTGCCCTTTTAAAAAACTATTTGTTTTGGTGAGTTCTGAATAGTCATAGTGTCACTGAAGACCTGGGGAAGAGCATGGACGGAAAGTTTTTCTGAATAATAGATATGGGAATCCAAAATAAGGAGAAAGTGCATAAGAGAAGCACAGAGTATAGGTGGTCAGCAGAAAAGCATGTCACCCCACTTAAGTGTAGGATCCCTTAGGCAGGAAGCATACCTCCTACAGCATCATGTTTAAACCCCATCAAGCTGTGATCAGATTAACTGACAAAGTTGGCTAACGTGGAGACTCAAAAGAAGATAAAGAAATCGTATTTTATCATTTTATTTTAGCTTAGAAGATATAGGGTATGCTTATTTGTCAATGTTTTGATGTTAGTCCAAGGATTTTCCTTGGAGGATGGACCTCTTTCCTTGCTCCCTAGACTGAATAACAAGTATATACTCTTATTCCTTTTCTCTATACAAAAAATAGCACACTACACACACTGGTCTGCACTTTTCTTTGTGCCTTTGCTCTATATTAGAGATATTTCCATATCAGTAGATAGAGAGCTGCTTTGTTCTTTTCATAGTTGCATAGTATTCCACTGAATGACTCTGACATTATGATTGGCATGTGGAAGTTTTCCAATCTTTTGCTGTTATAAACAATGCTGTGGGAATAATAATTTCCGAAATATGCCATTTTGCATGTGTGCGATTGTATGTGTAGGGTAAATTCCCAGTAGTGGATTGCTGGATTACTCTCAATATGTATTGTAATGGTTTATACTTCACCAGCAATGCATTCAACTGTCTGTGTTCTCCACTGCTTTGCCAAGAGAGCATATTAGCAAACATTTAAATTTCTGTCAGTCTGAGAGGTGAAAAAATGTATCTCAGTGTGGTTTTAATGAGCATTTTTCCTACCAGGAAAATAGAGCACAGACTCTGGAGCCACCCCTTGGTGTTAAATTCAAACTCCACCATTTATTAGCTCTGTGACCTTGGGCAAATGTCTTAACTTTTGGTGCCTTTATGTCTTTGTATGTACACTGCACAGAATAATAAGAACCACCTCATAGGCTTGCTTTTAGAATTGCATGTGTTAATATAAGTGAAGAGTTAGACTAGTGCCTCACACATAGCATGTTTAGGCTATTATTGTTATTATTAGTGGAGTTGATATGGAGTTCATATGTTTTAAAGCCAGTTTTAGAGCAACTCAGCCCTCCCCCACCCCCCAACGAAATCCGCATCCAGTCCAGCTGTGACCGAGCTGCTGCTGGAAGCTCCCTGGGCTCCCCTGCCAGAATGAAGGGGGTGCTCTGGGCCTCAACCATGCCCCCCTCTTCCCCTCATCATATCCCCCTCCTCTTTTCCCTCTCCCCCTCCCACCCAATTGCTCTGTAACATCTTAGAATGTAAAAAAATGATAATAATAATAAACAAAGTTAAAAAAATAAAGCCAGTTTTATTCCTTTTTGGTGAATTCCTATACTTTACCCATCCCTTTTCTATTATTTGTTGATTTTTCTCTTATGGGTTTTTATGAACTTTTAATATGTTAGATTAGCCCTTTATATATAATCTGCTAATATTTTTTCACAGTCTCTTGCTTATCTTTTATTTTTGCTTATGGTGTTTTGTGTCATGTATATTTTTGACATTTATGTAGTTGAATTTATCAATCTTTTCTTATGGTTTTAGGATTTTGATTCCTAGAGAAGCTCTTGAAGGTTATAAAAAAATTATCTACAGTGTTTTTCTCTAGTACTTTCATGATTTTATTTTTTACTTTTGAATTCTTTTTTTTTTTTTTTTTTGTCTTTTTTCCATGTCCGGCAACGGATCACAACCCTCAGTGTTGCCCCCGTACCGGACCGGGGACCGGCAACGGGATTGCAACCCTTGGTGTTGCTCCCGCGCCTCGCTCAGCCAGTGAGCGGGAACCGGTCTGTATGTGGGATCCGAACCCTCAGGCGGGAGCGCTGCTGCGCTTCCCAAGCGGCGCACTTATCCAGTGCGCCACCGGGCCGGCCCCTTGAATTCTTGATTCATTTGGAATTTATCCTGGCATACAGTTACAGAAAATATTTTAATTTGATTTTCTCAAAAATCTTTTCCAAACACTAAGATTAGTTTTCAAACAACAATAACAAACCCTTTTCACACTTAGAGTGCATCTTATGTAATATAACTAAATTGCAAAATTACAATAGCAAACATAATTGGCACACACAGTTTTGAGAAGAAACAACCACAATATCTGCCCTGTTGCAGCAATGGTTAAGGATACATATCATGTCTCATGGTCAGGAAAAAAAATACTTTGCACACTGAGATAAACAGATGAACAAATGAAACCAAGATCAACCTGTTTAACTCAATATGCAAACTAAATGGAATCTTGAGATGTTACTTCTAAAGGCCGCCTCCTTTGCAAACCTTTTCGAGTTCACTTTAATTTTCTGAATTCTTTGCCTCTGGGTCTTCCTTTAACATACCTCATTATAGTGGTGCAGTTCTGATGCTCTGCATGGAATGAGTAAAGCTTCCCCTTCTTGCTGTCTGTATTTTGGTACAACATAATAGAAATGGGACTGCAGAAGAGGTAATAAAGCCGGCTGTGCAGATGAACTCTGCTTTTCTCATCCTAAGGCATTTGAGGGACTGATATTTCAGGGCCCAGCCAGCTGGGTTCTCCAAGCTGGCTGTGGCTGTAGCAGCACCCACCACAAACTGTTAGATCAAAAAATGAGGGAGTGCAGAGGGTGGCCAACTCTGCTGCTGTAAAAGCATTCCTAAATTTCACAGTCTTTGCAGACATTGAGGGGAGACCCCCCTCTCCTATGTGGGTGGTCACCCCAAGAGTCACCTATTCCTGTCACAAATTGCTAAGGAATGAAAGGTGAAGAAATTCAATAAAAGTGTTTTTGTTGGTGTTGTTACTTCTAAATATGAGGTTTGTTTATTAAGACTTATTCTATAAGCAACATAAGGAAATGTCACTGTACTCTCTAGTCATTCCGTGTATTTATTGAGTTCGTGGTTCTCAAACTTGACTGCTGACCAGAATCACCTAGGGAACTTGGCCTGGATCCAGACCTAGTGATTCTGATGTGCTGCCAGGATTGAGAACCACTGCATTAATCTTCATTTTATTTTATTTTGGTGGGAATACCATAGTGAAGGACAAAAATCAGGGATTCTTAAAGTGAGGTCCTTGTTCCACCTGTGTCAGAATTACCACTTCCGTTAAGATGGAAGTTCAAGGATTCTGCCCCTGATTTACCAGAGTGGAATCTCTGGTGTTAATTAGCATCCCAGGCAAATTTGATGTACACTAAAGTATGAGAACTGATATGAAATTGAGTCCTGGAATGCTCAAAACTAACAAAATCCAATGAATTTTATATTTTGTATCTCTTTCTCTGAATAAGTTTTAGGAGATCTCTTTTATAGGAGATTGAAAATATATAAAAACTTGACTGATTTTCAGTGGTAAAAATATACACCAAGGAGAGAATAATGGATTGGTTAGATGGTTTATAAAGAAATTTGATAGCCATCTTAAGATGGGACTTGAAAATCTAAATAGTATATCTGTATTATGCATATTTTAAAATTCACTTGATTACGAATTTGAGTTCTTCTTAATGACTTGGGTAAAGCTCATTTACACTTAAATGTAAAGTGCACACCACCAAGAATCCCCTTACAGTCAATAATTCAGTTAATGATTATGTTTCTACAATCTTACATTTTTTAATTTTAAACTCAAATTTTTAATAGTAATAGTAGATGAAAACGTGATCTGTAGTATTTGTTTCCCAACCAGTAAGAGCTAGAGGGTGATGCAAACACATTAACACATTCACCTCCTAAAAAACAATTTCATGAAAAGTAACATAGATAAAAAATGTCTTTAATCCAGGAAGTGATTATGTTATCTATAAAAATGATTGATGTAATTTAGGTGCTTCTTATTCTAAGGAGTAGAGACCACTGAGATGTGAGACCACCAGTGGAACCTATAGAGTAGCAGGCAGCTAAGCACATAGGCTTACAATTGGAGACACCTGAGTTCAAGTCCAGGTCTTGCTGAGGTTTATGGGGACACTGGGTGCATTACTAAACTCGGTAAGCCTCAGTTTACCCATTTATAAAATGAGGATATATAGTAGTACCTTGTAAAGATTAAATGAGATGATGAGTGTGCATAATACCTGCTCAATCCACATTGGCTGTCATTTGCTGTAGAAGTAGTTGTTCCTTGTAGTAATTTAGCACCAAAGCTAATGCATATGAATATGTTTATTTCAACAACAGCATCAAGGATTACAGTGTGTAAGAGTGCGTTTTTATATTCCAAGTACCTCAAGGATGGAACTTTATTCTGAACTTCCCATCTTTATGTTGGGAGTACTAAAGGCCATCTCTCCCATTGTAAATATTACCTATTTAAACTGTTTAACAGTTTTTTGAGATCTATCAAGTGTTCAATGAGAGGCTACTATGAGCCAGGACCCTGCATATATAGAGATGAATTGAGTTTCTGACCTCAAGGAGTACATGCTCTTGTTGGAGAGAAATAAATGTATAGAAGCAATTATACTTTAATATCATAAGTGCTATAATAAAGGCAATAGCTGACTGATCACCAACTTGATTACAAAAAACTGTGTTTGGGGAGCAGGGGCAGGACCCACTATTCAGTTATAATGAAAATGTCCTGTACACTTGAGAGCTAGTAATGAGATATACTTTGCTAAACAAAAGCAAGTGGATAAATTTAACCAGATGCTTTTACAAAGAGAGGCAAGATTGTTGCAGAGCAGTTGACTGGAGATTTTAAGGCCTGAGTGGGAGTCAAGGATTTAACCGAGTGGTTGTTTGAGTTACACCAATCTCTTTATTTCCATGCTTCAGGCACCTTACCTATAAAGTAATAAGTTCTGAAGCATAATCTGTGATTTTATCAAATGCCTAGGTTTACCAGATAAAATACAGCATGTCTAGTTAAATTTTAATTTCAGATAAAGAATGAATAAGGGTTTTTTGGGGGGTTTTATAGATATAGATATAGATATAGATATAGATATAGATAGATATAGATATAGATAGATAGATAGATAGATAGTATGTCCCAGATATTGTATGGGACTGACTTACACTAAAAATTATTCTGAAATTTAAATTTAATTTATCTAAAATTCAAATTTAAGTGAGCATCCTATATTTTTATTTGTTAAATCTGGCAACCCTACAAGCAACCCCAAGTGAATTAGAAAGACTAAAAAAAAAAAAAAAAAAAAAAAACTAGCCCTGCCACTGTCAGTGATGAGAACAGAGAAGCCAGATGGTTAGTTTCTGTCCCTAGAAAAGTAATATGTGGAGCAGCAGCAGAAGAATGAAAAAGAGAACTATTTGGGAACCAGATGTACAATCAGATGTCCGCAGATAGGAAGTGCTCCCACAGCCCACAGATCTGTCATGGTGGTGTTCACCAAGTCCTTCTTTACCACCTAGTACAATGGAACATGAAAGGAAGAGAGAAGTAATCTGGTGTTGCATTATTTGAAGATGCCGATGATTAAAGTTTCCTCAGAGCTATATTTAAAAAATCATTTTGTTTCCCTTGGTTCAGCTTTAACAAACACTTACCAAGCACCTAGTATATATAAGGCACTTTGACATGCATATCTCATAAAGTGAAAGGTGCTCTTAGCAGGTCCTGGAATTAAGAGAGCTTTGTGGAGTCTGAAAATGTATGGGATTAAAAGAGACAAGATGCAGTGCTTGCTGTTGCTCTAGTTGCATGAATCCACAAAATAAGTTTATAGTTTACCAGCATTTGAGTCTGAGAATTATTCAAAATGTTTCCTTAGCTAAAATAATTAAGTGTACAGTATTTGCCGTTTCCAAAAAAAACTGACTTCCAGGCTGGATTTTTAAAACCATATGGAGCTGTACAGTGCTCTGTCTGTGGATCATTACCTTGACTTTGTGTAGCCAACGGAGGCAGGATTGCTACTGTATTTCAGAGTCCATTTTCCCTATGGAGCATGCTCCTTCTACTCTACAGGTCCAGAGTTGTTTTAGCATCCAGCATGAATGAACTAAGAGTTTTCCTGCTTTTCTTTACATGGATGTAGTATAAAATATAGCCTGGTTTATGCTTTCAATCATCTAAATTTGTCCAGGCATGATAAAGGATGCCATACAATTTTCTTTTGGTAGTTAGAACTCTACTGACATAATTGCAGCCCAATCACATTTCTAAGATAACTAGTACAATATGTACACATATAATTCAAAGTTTCCTGCTGGGTTTCAGGCAAATAATGACCATGTTTTAAATCATATCAAAAACAGAGACTCAGAAGTGAAAGCACTTTTTCATCATCTGGGCAAGGTTGCTCTAGGCAAATTTGTTTATTCCTTCTGATTTTGACATCCTTCCCCCCAAGGGACCCCTGCTTTATTTTGACATCCTTCCCCCCAATGGACCCCTGGTTCCCTTTTATCCCAGACTGTTCTGGGCTATTCTTTTCCTTCTGTCCCATGACCTAAGCTTAATATACCATTCTATTATCTTAAGGTCATATCAAGTAATGTGTAGGTTAATATGATAAATTTATTCTAGTATGCTAATAAAATTTAATGGCAGGATGAGTTATGACTCCAGATGGTACATTTACATTTTATGCTCACCTTCTATGGCTTGACACCAAGTTGAGGCGGAGGTGGGAATGTAAGCATAAATCAGAGTGGGTAGAGACTAAGAAGATTTTTTATTTTTTGGAGAGTCTCTTAGCTCTCATAAAATCACACCACTAAACATCTAGTTATTTGGGCTAAGTCTGGGGCTAACTTAAAATGTAAAGATTATGAAGGTTCGGGGCCGGCCCGGTGGCGCACTGGATAGTGCGCAGCTTGGGAAGCGCGGCGGCGCTCCCGCCCGAGGGTTCGGATCCCACATACAGACCGGTTCCTGCTCGCTGGCTGAGCGAGGCGCGGGAGCAACGCCGAGGTTTGCAATCCCGTTGCCGGTCCCCGGTCCGGTGCGGGGGCAACACTGAGGGTTGCGATCCGTTGCCGGACACGGAAAAAAGACAAAAGACAAAAAAAAAAAAAAAAAAAAAAAAAAAAAAAAAAAAAA
>NW_007726355.1:547743-572057 GCF_000696425.1 Galeopterus variegatus
AATGGAAATCATCAAGTCGAAGGTATACCTGTACCCCAATGTTCATCACAGCACTCTTCACAATAGCCAAGAGCTGGAATCAGCCCAAATGTCCATCCTGCTGTACCGTACATCCGCCCGATCCGTTGCCGGACACGGAAAAAAGACAAAAGACAAAAAAAAAAAAAAAAAAAAGATTATGAAGGTTCAGCTGAGTTGAGGAACCCATGTTGCTTTTAAAGGTCTTTAAAACCATTTAAAGTAGTAGAATAGTCATGATGAAGCTGCGTGCGTGTATGTGAATAAAAACTCATATGCTATAGTGAAGTAATAAAATGCAGAATATAGATAATTTCTTTGCATTTGAGTTACAGACTTAATTGAAACAAAAATATAGAAATATCAATATTGAAGAAGATGCATATATTCATTATCAAAGTAGTCCCTTGGACAGCTTACACAGAGTAAAAACTGATTCAGTGGAAGGTGACTTCCTGTTCTTTTTACCATGTATATACACCTGACTCCTAGAGAAAGTGGGAAGAATCAAAAGGAGGAACACTGAAACACCACTGGAGTAAATTAGGAGTAAAAGGACAAAGCAGTGCTTGAAACAAAGTGGAGAAGGGACAAGAGCACTTTGAAGACGGGATGAAAAATCAAGAAGAATCATCCTGGACATTTCACAAGAAGTTGTCTTCTAGCTTCTGACAATGTAGAAGTTCTAAATCAAGTCTGGTTTCTATTTTCCTCATATGTGGAGGTCAGTCTTTCAAATTAGGTTGCTTATATACCTGTTTGTTCCCTGAAAACATCTGATCTTTTTTTTCAAGGGTGGTTGCAGTGGATTAGACCACATTTATTCATATACTCATATTCTCATACATTTGTCTTCAGTTCAGACCTCTCCACTGAGGCTCATTCAGATGCTTTCTAGGCATCCCTTGAAAACAGGGCATGGAGTGATCAATTCAACACACCTCGAACTCACTTCATTGTGTGTTTCTGTTCCATTCCCATTCACCCTGAGAGTCATCTCGTACAGTCCACCCCCCGCCATTCTTCATTTTTAAATTCATTCAGTCAAAAATCCTTCTAATTTTACCTTCAAAATAATTCTCAATCCTTGCTGTCAACTTCATCCCAATTCATTCCTAACATTGTCTTGACTGGGTTATTTCATTAATTGCCAACATTATTCATCTGTCTCCATTCTCACCCCTTTCATGTCAATCTGGTCATGCAGCCGGAAGGATCCATCTAAAAGGCAAATCTCCTAAAGCTACAGTATGAACCCCAAGGTCCTTGGCATAGGAAGCTGTCCATGGCCTGACCATCTTGATCTTTCCAACAACATTAGAGCCCATTTCTTATTCATGTATTATATTCCAGATTGAGTTAGATGCTCCATTCATAAATCTATTATAGTCATGTCACACTGTATTTAAATAATTTGTTGATCTTTCTTTAGCCTTCATCTCCCCCTCCCCCATTCCTGCAAACAAGCAAACAAGCAAGCACAACATCTCCAGTCTTTCGGTGGGCAGGGACAGAATCTCACTTACTTTCATTTGTTCAGCATAGCATAATGGCTTGAGCAGGCCCTAGAATCACACTGCATTCAATCCTAGCTCCATCATTTAGAAATTGACCCATCTCTAGTAAGTTACTTAGTGCCTCTGTGCCTCAGTTTCTGTGTTTGTAAAATAAAGATAATAGTACCTATTTCACAGGCTTAAATGACAGGCACTTAAGACAATATCTGGCATAGACTAAGAAACCTATACTGTTATATGTTATTATAGAGAATGTGTTCAATACCATAAAACTGAAGGTGTATAAAGAAAAGTCATAGTGAAAGGACCACCTGGATTTGGTGAGGGTCCAACTCTAGCAGTGAGAGCTGACTTGAGTCTGCTTTTCATCAGAAAGCTGCGTATGACCACATATGCCTCCCTGTAGGTGTTACTTAGGGAATGAGGACAATCTTTAGGAAAGGGTCCCCCACCTCACACCCTACTACCACTCCCTGTTTGATTTAGTGCTCCAGCATCTTTGAAGGGTGGTCCATCCAGTGTAGGACCTGCTCCTCCAGAGCACATCTTATCTTTGTCTAAATTAAACTTGTTGAACAACCACCTGGTTCCTGTTGAGCAGGAAAATGGATGCTTTCCTCAAGAGGATGTTTCTGGTTCATGACTTAACAGTGGTGTGGAGATGATGGACACTTGGAGTGCAATGAATCATCATTGTTTTGGCTCATTTGTCCAGCTCTGCTCACTATCCCAGTACAGTCTCTGATAACTCACTCGAGTGAACTTCCAGAGTCCTCTCACTACATTTTTACCATGAACATAGGTTGCATATACTTTCACAGACTTGAAGATTGATTGCCCAGCTGCAGAAGAGGTCCTGCAGGTGCTCTCCAATTTCTTATATTATCCTAAGAACCCTTCTCTCCTCAGATGTGAAGAGCGACCCTGGAGTGCCCTTGGGGTGAGCCTGTCCAGCCATGCGGTCTGGTAGACAGAACATGCTTCATTTAGTAGCCAGTGCTCATAAACATTATGTCCACTGAATGGTTGATGCTCCTGAAATGGAGGTAATGGTGCTTTCTTATACACTTCTTCCTTTTTTACCCTTACTTTTCACTGTGTGAGAAAATATTAGCATCCAGAAGGGTTCTAAGATCAGGTAAGTCAATGGGAAAAGAAAAAGTCTGAAAGTAATTCTACTCTAAATATGAGAATATTTTGATACCAGTATCCAATGCTCCCTTATGGCCAAGAGACTGTAATGTAATTTGATTAAAAAAATTTTTTTTATGTTTTTTAGATTGACAGCTAAAATTATATGTATCTTGCACAACACACTGTTTTGAAGTGTATATACGTTGTGGCATAACTAACTCTAACTAATTAACATATGCTTTAACTCACATCGTTATAGTTTAGTGGTGAGAACACTTTACATCACATCCAGCGTCTTAGCATTATTCAAAAATACAATATATCGTTAACTACAGTCACCGTGTTGTACAATAGATCTCTTCAACTTACTCCTTCTATGTAACTGAAATTTTGTATCCTTCAACCATCATCTTCACACTCCCACCCAACCACCCCAGCTCCTGGTATCCACCATCTACTGTCTACTTTTATGAGATCAACATTTTTAGATTTCACATATTAGTGACATCGTGTGGTATTTGTCTTTCTCTGCCTGACTTATTTCACTTAACATAGTGTTCTTTAGGTTCATCCATGATGTTGCAAATGACTATTTCCTTCCTTTTTATGAGTGAATTTATTCCATTGTGTATATAAACCACATTTATCTATTCATCAATTGACGGACACTTAGGTTGGTTCCATATTTTGGCCATTGTGAATAATAATGCAATAAATATGGGGGTGCAGATAATTTCATTTCCCTTGGATATATACCCAGTAGTGGGATTGCTGGATCAAACAGTAATTCTAATTTTAACCTTTTGAGGAACTTCCTTATTGTTTTCTGTAATGGCTGCACTAATTTACATTCCCACCAACAGTGTCTAAGGGTTCCCTTTTCTCCACATTCTCGCCAGCACTTGTCTTTTTTCTTTTTGACAATCACCATTCTAGAAGGTGTCAGGCGATATCTCATTGTGACTTGCATTTCACTGATTAGTGATGTTGACCACTTTTTCACATACCGTTTGTATGTTGGCCATTTGTATGTCTTCTTTTGAGAAATGATTTGAATGTCTTCTTTTGAGAAATATCTATTCAGGTTCTTTTCCCATTTTTAATTGGGTTCTTTGTTTTCTTGCTTTTGAGTTGTTTGAGTCCCTTATATATTTTGAATATTAACTCCTTATCTGTTATACAGTTTGCAAATATTTTCTCCCTTTCCGTAGGTTGTCGCTTTAGTCTGTTGATAGTTTCCTTTGCTGTGAGAAGCTTTTTAGTGTGATGTAATCCCATTTGTCTGTTTTTGCTTTTGTTGCCTATACTTTTGGGGTCATATGATTGGATTTTAATTGGTGACCCTTCTACCTTTCCCCCCAACTCTTATCTAGACACTTTACAATGCTAGAAAAAGAGAGAGAGGCAAAAATGTGGGATAGTTTTTTCTGGCTCTTGAGAATTTAATTGACTGACAGTGACTGGTGGTAATTGACTGATAAAATCAATTTCCCTGTAGTTCCCTGAAAAGAGTGTGTGGTAAAAGATTTAAAGACAGGGGTAAAATTTGGAGCCATTTTGAAGTTGCTGCAGCTCTTTTAGGCCACTAAGGTACCATTTAGTAAATTCATGTTTTGTTGATGAATTTTAGTTCCAAAGGTTAGTTCACAGAATAAGAGAAATTGGCTTACAACATTGAAAAAAATGCTGATATATTCTCTCTGTGGGTAACTATAACTTCTAAATTACAGCAAGTTTAAGTATTTCAAATGAGAAACGGAATAATCTGTTTTCCTATGAATATTTAACACAGAGCTATAACATTTCAGATAAACATAAATAGAAATTAAAGCTCATAGTTAATTAAATAATTCAGAGATCCCTTCCTGTTTTACAATCTGTTTTCGGTATCAGGGTATAATCTGAGTGAATTAAGTGCAAAGATCCATAGTACAAGTACAATGATTTGCATAAGACTGCCAGCAAAAATAAACCTGTCTGTGATTAAGGCCATGGCAATGGTGTTAGCTTAGCTATACAGGCTCATGGAAGCACGCAAAACAAGAGCGATGAGATTCACAAACTGATTTATTACATCGGCTGCAGGTGTTGAGTTTTATGGGAATTGGGGATTATCAGACTTGCCTCTACATATTTCAGTTTAGTTATATGGCCTCTTCTTAAAAATCATTCATTGGAACATTTAAAAAAAATTAGACATTAGTGTCTTAATTCTTGAGGTTTTTTAAAAAAAATTTTGGTCTGAGTTTTAGTAGTGTCAGAGTAAAACCAGTGTTTAGAAATAATAATTCACTTCCCACCTACTGCAAAATTTTGTTGTTGGAGTTCACAATCGAATGAATGAAGTGTCCACACTACTTATGGGGCCATTGCAGGGTGGGGTGGGGGAGACGGGAGGGGTTATTTCCTGGCAAGGCACTGCTTCATGGTGGGAAGTGATGGTTCAGTTCTACTAATTGTTGAATCATGTGTGTCCTTCTTATTGGTTTTACATATATAGAGAGAGAGGAGAGAGAGAGCGAGAGAAAGAGTTAATTTTGAGTTAATTTTGTTGGTTAGGGAAGAAAAAATAACCACCCGTAGAATGTTGACTTAAAAGTGAATATAAGATGCTAGTAATTCCAAAAATTCCTAGAATTAAATTTTACTGAACTAAAAATAAGTTTCACATCAAATTAGAGGTATTGCCACAGTTCATTTGCTGTTATTTTTATTGTGAAAAAAAAGTCACAGCCATACTACAGTAGCAATTAAAAAGATTTTGAGCGTTTTATTGCAAAAAAGAATGATCTTCTATTTACATTTTAGAGAACCACTAATGTTTATCTCTTTAATGTGTGGATTTTGCTTTTCACAGTTTCCTTTTTTAAAAAGAGTATAAATTTGCAAGGTCATTAGCCTCAAGTTGGTGGTTTGCCTAAGTGTGCTCTGTATTGTGGTATCATCCAGAAGTACAGAAAATATCCGTAAACTACTTAGGACTTCACTGTTGCTGTGTTTGTAAATATTAAATTGCTTCAGCCTTAAGAGATGGTATGAACCTTATATAAGCTTCAAACTTTATGGCTCAATTTTTGTTTGTTAACTCATTTAATGAATATTTTATTAAATTTAGCTTAAAAATACTCATATATGTGTTTCTCATGCTTAATTCTGTTATTTACAGGGTGTTTTTCTTCTACATATTTTAGATTATAAATGCTTGACTTAAAGCAGCTGTGTATTCACTTCTTTTCTAACCCTTGGCATGTACGCCTTGCTCTAGGCCTTGTCTTCATTTACCTTTCACCAGATTTCAAATGTGCAGCATTTTTCTAGCACTTTTGAAACCGAGCAAATTATTCACAAATGTTATATGGTGACTGCCACTATTGGTCTACTTTTCTCAAAATTCTTTTGCCCCTGTGCTTTACTTGAAAGAATACTGATTTTGGCTAGTGTATACATTACTGAGGCCATAAGAGTAATTTGAATCCATAAGTAAAAAGAATTTAACAACCTACTATTGATTATGTCTTCATTTAAATAATATAGCATTATCGCTACCTTGTTGAAATTGCTTAAGATAACACATTGATTAAATGGAAGAAAAGTTTTATAATCTAAAAAAAACCAAACTGAAACTCTTAGTGAATTAATGTTACAGTGTAAAGTATTTCCATTTGCTTTCATATTCTTACTATTGTCATGCAATTTTGTTATTTCTAGGTTTTGTTTGGAACCTATGAAATAAAGATCTAATTTCAGGTCTACAAAGCCAAGATATGAAATTATGTGCAAAGCTATTGTGTCTCAATACAATAATTATAGTTTATAATAAAACTTAATAAGTTAAAACTAAATTCTATTTTGAAATGTTCCATAATTGATCTAATCCAATCCTTTGTAGATAAAAAAGCCTCTTGAAATGATTTCATATTTCATTATATAAAGTTTCACTTGGAAAACTGTAATGTATAATATATAATGAAATTCACAATATTTAAAATGTTTAAAAGAGTAAAAATACTTTTCTCCCCTAATGGGAATTAAGTGATTTTTACATGCGGTATTGAAGAAGAAGGATTTCAGAAAGCTCGTATGTCACAGTTTTCTATTAGTAGTTAATTCCCTCTGGTCTTTTTATGTAGTAAGGAAGGTGCTTTTCTGAGTCCAGATTCCTTAAGGATGGTTTTACTGTGTGTATACCAGTAGCCATTCTATTACTATTTACTTGATAAACCACACTGGGCAGAATTCCAGGGGTGTTAGCTTATAAGAGCATGCTTCAGCCATTTAGGTAGGATGGTGAGACTGGTGCATGGAAGAAAGGACAAAATAGTGAGAGAGGAAGAGGTATACTGGTCCCTAAAGAACACACGTGTGGATACTGGTTTATTTATTTATTTTTTATTTATTCATTCATTTACTTTTTAATTTTAACACTTACTTGTATATTTTTGTGTTTCCAAACATACATATACTGCACAATGATTCACTCAGGGTAGATAGCACAGTTTTGCACCCGTTAGTTCTCCACTTCTCCCCACTGCCCCAGTGGATTACTGTTAAAAGTATCATTCTGGTGCGGACCATACCTTGCTGCGGGTTGCAAACCCCTTACCAGTCAAAAAACAATAAACAAACAAAAAAAAAGTATCATTCTGTGGGCAGGGGATGTCATTCTACCCATGACAGACAATTTTGATTTCCTCCTGCTGCCATCTCTTCTCCATATTCATGTTTCTTTGAAAATATGTGGTATTCACTATTAGTCTGTTAAGACAGTTTTCAAAAGTAACGGAACATAATGAGACTGGCGTGTCTCCTTGGTATTTATTTGACAGGTCTTTAAGTGGAGGGTGTGCTGCCTGGGGCGTAGATGCTGCCGTCACCCGTCCTGTGCCTGTGGCAGTTACTGTGGTAGCCATCATGGCCCCCTTTTCCTGAACCAAAACTCCATCCTGGAATCAGTTGTGAACACGACCCCTCAGTCAGCCAGTGCTAACGGATTAGAGTTGGCGCTTGACCTGAAACCCATTTGTCATCTGCCATAGGGATCACAGTTCCTGCAGTGCTGATAGTTGCCATCCAAAATAAAATAGGTCCAATAGTTTACTCAGCACAGGATGCTGGTTGGTATTAACTAGATGCTGGGTACCATCAATTCAGGTTTTCTTGTTAAGTAAACAATGCAATTTTTTATTAAAATAATTGTATAAATTGATTGACATTCAATAAGCTAAACACAGTCGTAGAAAACAACATATGTCTCAAACCTTCATCTACTGTTAGTAACCACCACACAACTGAATCTGGGATTGCAGGTTTTATTGTGACTCTGTGGGACAGAAGTTGTCAATACCTGTGTATTAGTTTTCTACTGCTGCCATAAAGTGCCATGGATTGGGTGGCTCAAATAAAAGAAATTTATTTTCTCAGCATCCTGGAGGCTAGAAGTCCCACATCAAGGTGTCGGCAGTATTGGTTTCCTCTGAGACCTCTCTCCTTGTGTCTTCTTTTTTTTTGGTGCCTGGCTGGTGTAAGGATTGAATGCTGGACCTTGACGTTCTCAGCACCACATTCTAACCAACTGCACTGACCAGCCAGCCCTTAATCTCCTGTTTTTATTCTGTCATACTGGATGAGGGCCCACCCATATGATCTTATTTAACTTTAATTACCTGTTTAAAAACCCTGTCTCCAAATACAGTCACATTCTTGAGGTACTGGGGATTGGGATTTCAGCATATGAATTTTGGGGAGACCATGCAGTCTGCAACATGTTTTGGTTTCCCATTAAAAACTCTCATCTCTGCGAGCCTTATGAGAATGAGGAGTGACTGTTTCCCCCAGCCCTGCAAATAACTCCAGTTTCAGCCTCCTCAAACAATGCTTCCTTTTTTCTCTCAGTGCTTTCTTTTAAAAATAAAAAGAGAACACAGTGAAATGCAGAAATAAGTGGCCTAGGAAGCAGAAGTCCTGGCTCTAGCCCTGCTGTTGTCACTAATTAGCAGACAGACTCTGCTTGATCATATGTGCTTTATATCCTATATAAATTGAAGAGGCAGGACCAAATGACTGCTTGGGTTTCTCTTAGAGCTAATATTTCAAGACTCTACCTAGCATTATTTTTTCATGAATCATTAATTTATTCATTCACCAATTATTTGAGTGTCAGTAGTGTGACTCACTTTATATGACTTTCTTCCCAAGAAAGATCAATGGTATCTAATTGAATAGCCATAGATACTCGTACCTTTTAACCTGCCCATTCCCTTTCTCTCCTACTGTCTTTTCTGGTCAGTGTTGCTTAACAGCATTTGCATCACTACTTCAATGAAAGATCTTTAAGTTTTAATATGGTACGATCTTCTCTGCCAAACAGCTTTTCAACTTGTGGATTCTTTTCCACTTGATATTAAAACTTTTTTTTTATTGTAATTTTTAAAACAACTTTTTTTTTTTTTTTTTTACCTTTTTGTCTTTTTTCGTGTCCGGCAACGGATTGCAACCCTCAGTGTCGCGCCCGTACCGGACCGGGACCAGCAACGGGATCGCAACCCTCGGTGTTGCTCCCGCACCTCGCTCAGCCAGTGAGCGGGAACCGGTCTGTATGTGGGATCCGAACCCTCGGCAGGAGTGCCACCGCACTCCCAAGCGGCGCACTGTAGCAGTGCGCCACCAGGCCAGCCCAAAAAACAACTTTTTTTTTTTTTCCTTTTTGTCTTTTTTCGTGTCCGGCAATGGATTGCAACCCTCAGTGTCGCGCCCGTACCGGACCAGGACCAGCAACGGGATCACAACCCTCGGTGTTGCTCCCACACCTCGCTCAGCCAGTGAGCGGGAACCGGTCTGTATGTGGGATCTGAACCCTTGGCGGGAGCGCCACCGCACTCCCAAGCGGTGCCACCGGGCCGGCCCCGCAAAAACAACTTTTAAAACATGGTAACAGTTTCTCAAAGTAGGCTTCTCTTGTAAATTCTCTAAATAACCATATCTTCTTTCATATTTATAATATATATATTCAGTTCTTCAATTATTTTTTTCAAAGTAATTATACCTCTTCTCTCTATATATTGGTATTGGTGTGTCTAATATTCTCAACATTTATAATCTACCTTTAATGAATGTGTTTATAAACAAACACTTTTCCAATTATTTTGTTAAAAACATAAATTATGAAAGCTTTTATAGATCTGTTTCCTGTATAGAGAAACATTAACACGAAGAACCAGTAAGGTTTAATTCTGAAATAACTATTCCAGCATTAGCTACCCCATTGTTACTTAATTAAGCAAATCAAGAAATCTTGTCAGTCAGTTTTAATGGTGGAGAATCATCTCCCTTCAGGAAGTCTTGTGGTCAGTGGGCAAAAATGGCAACCAGCTTCTCAAAAGTTAAGGCATTATTATGTACTAAAGGTCACCCACAACTTTTATAATAGAGGACCAGCTGTGTAAACTGCAAGATGTTGTCAAAAGGAAGTGCCAAGCAAAACTTTGGTGCTGTTTGCTGACTGTGCTGAAGGGCAGAGAAGCTAAATTCTTGCCAGTAGTTTAGAAAATTGTCAGGAAAAGCATGGCCTCTGGGAGGTGCCTACTCCCTAGGGCCTGAGACCCAGTCCTAGACTCACAGTTGGCACAGGCCCTTAGTTCTCAAACTCTACCTAATGACAAGGCCTAGATCCTGCAGGGTTGTGCTCTGGAAGCAGCTGGGCAGGCTGCACTCCTAACTGGCTTAGCTAAGCTGCAAGTTCTTAAAACCTGGAAGTAATTCTTTAGATGGTTTGGAATCAGCATCAACTATGATGTGGTTGCAACATTGTCAATTGAAGTTGATTAAAATACATGTCGTTCTCTATGACATTATAATTAAAATAGCCCAATTTCCAAATGGTGTGCAAGTTTTTGTAGGCCTAAAGCAAGAGTTTTTTCATGGTTTAAAAATACGTTCATGTTCCGCATCACATGCTCTGAAACCATTGCCATTAGCTATAATTGCACAGAAGCAGTCAGATGGTACTTGTTATGCTCCTACTGTCTACCTGAAACTGTTCAAAAACTCACACATAGGCCAGAGCTGAGGAGATTATAGTGTAGTTAGATAAAACAGGTTTATGTGAAAAGGTTAGTGAGTAGGAGAATAGTATTGCCCTCCCTTATGTATGTATATAACATATGCATCTCTGTATTTGTTTTTCATCTATTGAATGCATTTGTAGTAGTTATTATATAGTACAATAAGAAATAGTGAAATAATAAATCAATACGATGAAAATAGTAAAGAAACTAAGTTTAGAGAAAATAAGCATAGAGAGGTAAAATGAAGCCAGGGATATAGGTAGGTAACAAAGATGAACATTCCAGAATGTATAACTTCTCTTTCCAGTGGGGTTGATTATACCTCTTTTGTGCGTCTCCCAGGATGGTTTAGGTGATCAGGGCACCAACCCGAGGTAGAATGCCTTGCAGCAGCTAGTGTTGCACCACAGGAAGAAAACCACGGTGTATGCCTAGTCCTTTCCCACCGTTAGAGTTCTGATTCTACCTCCACTACTATACAGTACTGGGAATTTCTCCAAGTCAGGCACTGTGCCTCGATTACTAGGTCTGATAGTGCTATGCGTGGTACCAAATCTCAACCACAGCAGGTGTTCAATACTTGCTGTGATGATCCTGTCCACCCCTCCAACCACGCCACCTGATACACCACCAAGCTTTCCCCAGAACTATTTGTGCTAATTAAACTCTATTTCTGAGATCCTAATCTTTGGAAGTGAGTAGGGACTTTAAATTTAGCAAATGCTATGGACTCTATTCTCAATAGTATGCACATCAGATCTAGAATTTTCTGTTCTGTTTCAGGAGACTCATAAAAGCCCTACCCTCTCCACAGAGCCCTTAGAATGACTTGGACCTCAGTGAAAAACCCTTTTCTTGGATGTCAAATCTTTTAGAAACATTTCAGTCCTTATTTAATTTATTAACTCTTCTGCAGAGTTAGTCACTTAAATTGGATTAAGAGAATAATTCTGTAGGTTTTCATTTAAAACCCAATACCTTTTAAAAATACAATATAAAGAAAAACAAAAACTGTAATCCATTTATCCAGAGATAATTAAGAACTTGGGATGATAATTTCCAAATGTTCTTTTTTAAACAATTGCTTTATTTTTCTGTTTGCTTGTACTTTTATTCTTGTAAAGTCTGTTCTCTTCTTGATTAAAAGTTCTTCTTACGTGATTGAGAAAAATGAGAAAACTGGGATATGAGATTTAAAATTCTTAGCCTGTGATTTTTCTCCATTACCAAGTTCTTTTTCAGTTTATGTCACCCATAACTTTTAGAAGAAACACATTGTTTGTATTTATATAGATTTACTTTTGCCAGTCAAATGGCAAATGTTTCAAAATATGAAAACAAAATTTGTTTTAGTTGTATATGAATGCAGCATATGAAGTCTCATTTTCCTCAATATGAAATGTTCGATCACTTTAAAAATTTACATTAATTTTTGTTTCAAGGAAAGCATCTTACCTTGGCACTTTAACATTGCTAAGTTTGAATTTGAAAAGCATTTTCCTGTCTACTTTTATTCAAATCAGTAAATCACAAAATTTGACATACCAACAAGCAGTTTGAAATGGAAATGTGCATCAGTCAGATCCTCCCAAAATTTTCATTCTTGAAATCCAGTCCCACTTAGGAATGCCTGTAAGGCTATTTTGTGAGGTTGGCAAACACAGGTGAGGCCTGCTGAAAGAGTTTTGCATATGGCATGCATGTGACCTATGAAGAATTTCACAGGCATAGCTCCCAACCCAGAACCAGTTCCCTACCCTCCAGTTCCCTTGGAAAGTCTAGAGCCAAGGCTTGTGTTCTCAGTCACCAGATGGAAGGAAGGGTGGTAAAATGGCTTGGTGGTGGGTGGCAGGATGATCACTGGTAGTGGGTGGTATAATAGATACCAGGAGCTTTCCCAAGAGTCTGGAAAAGGTGGCAATGGAGAGTCACTACTGGGCAGCAAAACGTGGCTCTTGTAAGGGCCTTCCTTGTGGACAAACTAGACTTTTGTGTGCTTACCTGGGAGAAGAAGCTCTGGAGCACTGAAGGGAAGGCACCATGCTTTGTCTTGGCCTGGCCCAGTAGCACGCTGGAGCCTGCTTTTTGAATGGTGTATAATTCCCTGCTATAAGTGGCATGACCTTGCTCCAGAATCCAAGAGGTCTACACTGTGATTTTGTTGTTGAAGCTAGCCACACAATCCACACAGACTTTTCCCACCCCAGATACCACTAGCACCATAGACTTGCCAGTTCATATAGCCCAGTTGGCAGGACTGCTTGCAGTCACCTCTGTTTGTAATGCACCCCAGTAATGTTTCATATCACCCAAGAAATGAGTGAAAGCAGAATCCCTTTGTGTAGCATACTTGCTTTCAAACTCACAGAGGCCCATCAAGTGTTGGGCTTCCTTCTTGGTGGTAGGAGGTATGAGGTGCAATAACGGGTCCTTCCCACCATGCCCCCAATCCACGGTGCAGGGGCAGCTACATAATTTGTAGGACCTGGTACAAAATGAAAATGTGAGGCCTTGGCCAGGGGTAGAGAAGTCAGTGTACCCTTCCCACGTACCCACCACCTCCCACCCACAGCAAATGGATAACACCATAGGGATTTCAACCTCCATGTGTGAATCAGGGGTTCCCTCACTATAATACCAAGCTGAGGGCAGAATTATGAACCATGGCAAGCCATTTCATCCAGGGCATTGGCTCATTTGGTCCTCATGACAATCCTTTGAGGTGGGAAGTAAAATACCTAACTTTTGCCGGGCGCTTCCCAGTTAGTATGTACTTTCCCTTTCATTAACTAATTTGATGCTTCCTTTCAAGTCCTGCACTCTTCTACAGTGCACAGTTCAGCAAAACCGATTCTTGTAATTTTCTGAACACAACATTCTGTTTCTCTTGTTATGTTTTTACACAAGGCATGCCTATTCTGAAATAAGAAGGTCCTTCCACACCTTCATCTCTTAAAACTCTCTGAGGCAAACGTGTCTTTTCCCTCTCCCCTTCACGAAGGGGGGTGGGTGGCTACAGGTCATCCGCTCATGCTGAGTAGGGGTACCTGCCACATGGCCTCCGTTGACCAATGGGGTCAGCCAGAGACTGACTCGTGTGGCCTGAGTGAACTTAGTAGCTGCCCCTGGATGTCTGTGAAAGGCCCTGCAGAAGTCCCAGAAATATGGGAATTCTTTTTTGCTAAACTTTCTCCCAGGAGAAGAAAACAATTCACCCTCTCAGTGAGCTTCTGATTCACCCTTTGTTGGGCACCCCGATCTAGTACCTCAGGCTTCCTTAGCCAAACCCATTTCCTCAGCCCGAAGAAGAAACAAGAAGCGGTCTTTCTGTCGGATTTGGAGGTCAACGTAAGGACAGAGTGAAGGAAAAGCCTGTGTTAGCTTTCCATTTGGGTCCATTTTTACACATTGTGTCACTGTTTTCAATTTTTGCCTTCTGTCCTGTATATTTGTCTGCCCAGGAAAACACACACACACACACACACACACACACACACACACACACACACACACAAACACGCCATTGACGCTATTGGAGATATTGTCATATTTTTCCCACATCCTGCTTGGGTTTCCCAGCTTCCCCAAAGGCCACATAAAACGTCTTTTGGTATATTCTAAATATTTGCTGAAGACTAAAGGGGAAAGAATGTGAGTGAATTTTGCATATTAAAAAAACAGTTAAACATTTTTTAAAAGTCTAAGTATTTTTCTGTTTCTTGATAATTTACAGAAGCTCAGTTTCTTTCTTTTTTCTCCAGTGTGGTCAATCTGAGTGTGATTGGTCCCAATCAAACACACACACACACACACACATACACACACAAACTTAAGTGAGGGTTTGCAGATCTGAACAGGATGGGATCAGGATGAGTGAGAAGATGGCACCTAAACAAAGTCTTGGAGGGGATGAGAGAGTGCACTTTCTGACAATCTGGGGGAAGAACATCCCAGCAGAGGGAACAGCCAGGGCAAAGGCCCTGAGTCAGGAATAGTCAAGGTGTGTTTTAGAAGCAGCAAGGAGCAGAATAAATGAGAAGAGTCGTAGGGGCCAAATGGTATAGGTTATTATGGCCATTATAATGCGTAGGACATTTACCTGAGTGAAATGACAGGCACTGAGAGGTTTGAGCTGAGGAATGTCACGATCTGGCTTATGTCTTCAAAGAATCAGATGACCAGTTAGGAGGCACAATCACAGTAGGAGCATGGATGTTTACTAATGTATACACCCCTCTAACCACCACCGAGAAAAAGAAAGGATGAAGTATTTTCAGCACCTCTGTTGTACCCCTTCTTCCGTGAAAGGCGAAGGTAGCCATTACGCTGACCAGTAGATTTGTTTTACCTCTTTTTGATTCCATGTAAATAGGAATCATAGTATACACTGTTTGTGTCTGGAATCTATTGCTTGCTCAGCATTGTGCCTATCAGTTTTATCCAGGTTATTGTATGTGTCAGTAGTTCATTCTTTTCATTGCTGTGTAGTACTCCAAGATATACATATGCCACAATTTATTCACTCTACTGTTGATGGACATTTTTTGACTTTTATGAATGAAGTTGCAATGAACATACTTGTAAATGTCATTTGGTGAACATTTGCATTCATTTCTCTTGGGTATATTCCTAGAAGTGAGATTCCTGGGTTATAGGCAGGGCATATGTCTAACTTCAGAAGATACTGTCAAACAGCTTTCCAATGCAGTTGACTGAATTTAAACTCCTACCGGCAGTGTATAAATACTCCAGGTACTGTACATCCTCAGCAACACTACATTTTAGTCCTTTTACTTTAACCATCTCCTGGTAGGTGAGTAATGGTGTGCTATTATGGTTTAATTTGCATTTTCCTGATTAATAATGATGTTGCATGTCTCTTCATGCATGTATTGCCCATTTGAATACACTTTCTGTGAAGTTTCTGTTCAGATCTTT
Organism: Galeopterus variegatus; assembly: GCF_000696425.1. NCBI lineage: Eukaryota > Metazoa > Chordata > Mammalia > Dermoptera > Cynocephalidae > Galeopterus > Galeopterus variegatus. The sequence continues at coordinate 563,414 of NW_007726355.1, forward strand.
TGCCCATTGTTTATATTGAATAATCAATCTTTTCATTATTGATTTGTAGGAGTTTTTAATGTCCATTGTTAGATATATGAGGGTACTTCAAAAAGTTCATGGGGGGCCAGCCCGGTGGCACACTCGGTAGAGTGCGGCACTCCCACCGAGGTTTCGGATCCCATATAGAGACCAGTCCGCTCACTGGTTGAGCGCGGTGCGGGCGCGACACCGAGGGTTGCGATCCCGTTGCCAGTCACGAAAAAAGACAAAAAGGAAGGAAAAAAAAAAAAAGTTCATGGAAAAAATTTGTATCATCCTTTAATTCTATTTTTCCATGAACTTTTTGAAATACCCTCATATGTTTTGTGAATACCTTTTCTTATTGTGTTGCTGTTTTTTCACTTTCTCAATGGTGTTTTTTGACAAATAGAAGTTCCACATTTTAATGAAGACTAATTTATTATCATTTTATTTTATGGATAGTGCTTTCTGTGCCCTGATAAAGAAATTGTGGCCTTCCTCTTTCTTCTTAAACAGAAAAGTTATAGAAATGGAAGCAATTTTGTTTGGTTTAAACACTTTTCAGGTAGGTGTGAGACTAAACCATCCATTAAAATATTTGTTCCCTCCTCCTCTCCCCGATTCCTCCTTCTCCTCTTCTTTTTCTTCCTCTCCTTCTCTTTTTCTTTCTCTTCATTTCTTTCTCCTTCTTCATTGCAAGATAAATTCCTAGTGTGGTTGCCCTGGCTTCCGTTTTTCACGCAGCTACTACTGATGCTGCTAGTCATTTGCAGGCCTGTACAGCTGGACTATAGGACAAGTGGGGGACAGAATATAACAGAAGACTCTTGTTGACCAACTTGCTTTACAGTTGTATGTGAAGCTCATCCTGTAAAGGAAATTGGCCTAGTTGGGTACAGACATCACAGAGCCAAGGCAGTATCACTTTTATCCCATACACATATCCAGCATCTTGCAGAGTTCTGGCACAAAGTAGGCACTCAGAAAATATTTTTTAAAGGATTGAGTGGGTTGATCATGAAAAAAATTCAAGAAATAGGCTCTTTCAGTCAATGTAACAGCTGAGAAGTTATCATTCCCAGTTCAGTGTGGGAGATGGTATAATAAATGCTTTTATGGTCAGTGACTTTCATCTTAAAATTGATCACAGTTTTGGCTAGCATGTGCTTCCTAATTTTTTAATAAAAAATACTATTCATGCATATACAAATTAATATTTTGTACAGCCGCCAACTCATATCCTTAAAGAGTTTTTAATTTAAAAACTTTTAATATCCAACTTATTTTTATTATGTTATTCTAGTCATATGCAAATTTTTTGCTTTTCTAAAGCAATGGGGTACAATCTATGCATTTTCTTTATTCATTTGTGTGTATTTTCCTTTTTTATGTCCTTTCAGCTAAAATATGTGCTTAATGTCTAATAGGTTTACAAGTTGTTATCTAAAATTTATTTAAAAACTAGTTTTAATAGTAGAATTAGAGCTCCTGGAATTTTCCCAAATTGAGTTTTGACAATTTGCTTTTAAAGGTGCATTCATGAAAAAAAAATTAACCATTAAGAAAAACCATTTTTACCTGAAATAAATTTTACCAGACCTTATAATGTTAATATACACATAAAGGCAAAATCTTTTAATTTGGAATAGGTAAATATAAATAACTGATATTTGTTTTAGAATATTTCAGATAGGCTAAGATTTTGCTTAAATGTCTAATTTAAAACTGAAGCTTAAACTGTCCCTTCTACTGATTTTTTTGGTGAACCAGATATACAAATAGTGTTTCAGCTCCTTGGTGCTAAATCCATTAACATACATTATTTTGGACTCTGCGGGGCTGAGAAATTGAGCTCAGGTTTTGAAAACAAGAAAGACGTTCATGGGATTTTTACTTTTTGGCTGAAGGTACATGCATTTCTCTCTCTCTCTCTCTCTCTCTCTCTCTCTCTCTCTCTCTCTCTCTCTCTCTTTTTTACTTTAGAAGATAAATAAATTGTTCAGATGCTAATCTTAATCTCTCAATTTTACAGACAAATCAGTGGAATTTAGTTGAAATGGTTCAAGACAATGCATGTGTACAAGGGACTTAACTGGTGACGAGAACAGAAAACAGCATCTGCTTTCAGCCAAGTTACTGCTTTTGTACTGCTGTATAAAGGCAAACGAAGGTGCCTTACTTGGCCCCATTTTATATCCTGTTAATCTCATGTCATATACAGATAATCCCCATTTACAATTTTCACACATTTATAAATGAACATTTTAATAGCAAAGTCTTTCCTGTTGATTAGAACTGTCATGATTAAATGGCCTTGAGTTTTCTTAGCCTGTGAATATACGAGATTAGACAGGAATTACAAACAAAATCAAGGCAACTTGAACAATACATTGTGGATAAACTTTACTTAAGAGTAAAGCACCAGGGATCTTTTCTTTTTTCTTCTTTATTTTTTTGAAGAGGAGTGAAAGAAATTAGAACAAGATGAGGAAATGAAAAATTTAAGTGACCACAGGTATTGCTTGAGATACACAGATTATGAAGGTCAGAGAAGACTTAGGAACTAGAGTAAATATATCTCTCTTCCAGCTCATTGTTTGTAATCTCTCTTGGACTGTTTGCGGAAAATGCAGACCATTGCATAATAAACATTTTATGTAAAAGTAATTTTTGTCCACCCTCATAGCTCACTGACAGGTGTTAATGGGAAGGCAGGGATGGGAGGCACAGTTGAGTGGTATTCAGGTATCTTACGAAACGCTATCTGCTGCTGAGTGACAGGGTGTCTTCACCGTCACATCTCAGAGGCTGCACGTAGCTGCTAGGGCCATGAGATTATAGCTGTGATCTCAGGTGCTCCCAAGTAGCATTCCCAAAGAGCCAATCCAAAGAGACTTTGTTGTAAGGAAAGTGTTCTAAAGGTATTGGTTTTGTTGCTGTTCATTCAGCAAATGTTTATGGAGCATGCACTGTTGTAGGTACTGGAGAGACAGCAGTGAGCAATATAGGCAAGAAAATAAATTCCTACCCACGTAGAACTTCCAGTCTGGGGGTGGGGCAATGACAGTAAGTATAATAAGTAAGGCAATGACATCACATGTTAAAATGGACAGAACATCAGAGCAGGGTAAGGGGAATAGGAAATGCTGGTGGCAAGTGGGTTGTCATTTTAAATAAGATTGTCAGCGTAGGTAGGCTTCATTAAGGTGGTGTAATATGAGCAAAATCTTGAAAGAAGTAGGAAACGTGAGCCGTGGAAATCCAGGGAAAATTTTCAAGGTGGGTGGAACAGCTGGTGCAAAGGCCTGAAGGAGCTGCTTGGTGCATTGGAGGAATGGCAGAAAGGCCAGGACACCAGTGGAGGGAGCAAGGGTTAGAAAAGCCAGAGGCGAGGGCAGAGAGGTAAAATGGTGTGGCGTGGGGGAGCAGGCCCATATCATATAAAGCCTCACAGGACAAAATCCTCATAAGGACTTTGGCTTTTGTTCCCAGAAAAATGGGGCATTGTTGCAGGGTTGTAAGCAGAGGATCCTGTCATTTTGCATTCTTCTTGATACCCGCAAAGAATGTTACACACAAATAACCATCTTCTGTGTCCTCACAGTACCTGGTGTGTGGTAGGTGCTCAGTAAACATTTGTTGAATGGATGAATGAAAATAGCAACACACCCATGTACAGGTTTTTGGTCAGTCTGATGATAAAGTGTCTTATTGTGGGACTATTGTGTTTCCTCTGTGCAGGACCCTGTGACTGATGAAGTGGTCGACTTTCCGTGGAAGGCCATGCATGCCTCCTGTTACCTTACTGTGAGCATGCTAAGGGCTTGGCCGCTGATTCCTCTAGATCAGTGGACAATAACTTGAGATGAGTCTTTGCATGGCTGGGGTTCCCAGCGTGTAGGCGGTATATCTCTTGCTAGCACCGTCTGTCTGAGTGACTGTTCACAGGCAGAGGTCTTTGAAGTAGGTCATTAATCCTTTCAAAGTCCTTTTCATTTACTCCCATAATTTTCAGGGTAGCCATAGGTTCTCCAAGGACAGCATTTCTTAAAGTAACTGTTATAGAAAGTAAGAACATACTACTCCTTTCCTGTTTTTTACTTATCTGTTTATATAGATTGCTCTATTGGACTCTCATTAATTGTGCTGTCTCTACATTATCGGCGGTAGATTTACACTCATACCTTTATACCAAACAATGTCTGTGGATCCCTCTGTTTATAAAGCTGTGTGCTGATTTTCTTCTCCTCTTTCTTTACCTTACCAGCCTTTCACATGTTCTCAAAAATAGTTGTTGCTAACCTTTATTCCCATCCCTACCCCATGCTAGGATTATTGAGGTATAATTTACGTAGAATGTAATGCACAAATCTTTTTTTCCACTATTTTAACTATTTTAAATTGTAAATTCAGTGGTTTTTAGTATATTCACAGTGTATACAACCATCACCACTACCTAATTCTAGACCATTACTATCATCCAAAAAAGGAATCCCTTACCCGTGGGCAGTATCACTTAATTCTTCCCTCTTCCCAGCTCCTAGCAACCACGAATCTACATAGCTTCTGTAGCTGTGGGCTTCATGTCTGTCTTCTTTCAATAGCACAATGTCTTCAATGTTCCTCCATGTTGTAGCAGCACGTATTAGTATTTCACTCCATTTTTATGGCTGACTAATATTCCATTGTGTGGATATACCACACTGTATTCAGCAACTCATCAGTTGATGGACATTTGGGTTGTTTCTACTTTTTGGCTATGATGAGTATTGCTGCTATGAACATTCTTTTACAAATTTTTGTATAAACTTATGTTTTCATTCCCTGGGATGTATATGTAGGAGTGGAAATTCTGAGCCATTTAGTAACTCTGTGTTTAACTTTTTGAGGGATGGCCAAAATGTTTACCTGAGTGTTTGCACCATTGGACATTCTCATCAGCAATATATGAGGTTCCAATCTTTCCACATTCTCACCAACGCTTGTTCTTTTCTTTTATTTTCCTTTTACGTTTAGCCATCCTAGTACATGTGAAGTGGTATCTCGTTGTAGTTTTGATTTTCATTTCCCTAATGACTAGTGATGTTGAGCATCTTTTCATGTGACCACTTGTCTGTTTTCTTTGGGAAAATGTCTACTCAAATCCTTTGCCCATGTTTAAATTGAATTATTTGTCATTTTATCGTTGAGTTGTGAGAGTTCTTTAGACAGTCTAGATTATCAGGGAAATGATTTGCAAATATTTCCTCCCATTCTATATGTTTTCTTTTCACTTTCATGATGGTACAATTTAAAGCACAAAAGTTTTTAATTTTGATGAAGCTCAATTTATTTTTTCTGTTATTGCTTGTGCTTTTGGTATTGTATCTAGGAAATCATTGGTTAACTCAAGGTCATGAAGATGTTGCCCTATGTTTCTCTCTATATATTTTATAGTTTTACATTCAGATCTTTGACTCATTTTGAGTTAATCTTAGGTTATGGTGTGTGGTAGCGTTCTAAAGTCATTCTTTTATGTGAGGATATTCAGTTATTCCCAAACTATTTGTTCAAAAGACTGTTCTTTCCCCATTGAATGGTCATAGCACCCTTGTTGAAAATAAATTGATCATAGAAATGTAGGTTTATTTCTGGACCCTCAATTCTATCACATTGACCTAGTGTCTGTCCTTATGCCAGTAGCACATTGTTCTGATTTCTGTAGCTCTGTAGTAAGTTTCAAGATCAGGAAGTGTCAGTCCTCCAAGTTTGATCTTCTTTTACTAAGTTGTTTTGGTTATTCCATGTCCCTTGCATTTCCACATGACTTTTAAGATTAACTTGTCCATTTCTTTAGAAAAAATAGGCAGTTGGAATTTTGATAGGGATTGCACTGAATCTGTAGATCAACTTGGGTAGTACTACCATCTTAATATTAATCTTCCATTTCATAAATATGGAATGTCTTTCCATTTATCTAATTAGCTCTTTGATTTCTTGTGACAATGTTTTATAGTTTTCAGTGTACAATTTTTGCCCTTCCTCAGCTAATTTATTCTTAAGTATTTTATTCTTTCTTGATGCTTTTGTAAATGGAATTGTTTTCTTAATTTTATTTTCAGATAATGCATAAATCTTAAATGTATAGTTCAAAGAGTTTGGGGAAATAAATACACCTATATTACTGATCTTTAATGAATTAGTATAGCTAGAAACTTGAGTATTGGTAACCTTTAATTAGAATATAGCTAGTCCAGAGGAAGGTGATGATTTAGAGGGAAAAGCATGTTTGGATTTTTGTCCTGTCTGTCCCGGAAGAATTGAATTTTGTAAATTTTCTAAATAAGCTCTTTAAGACCAACAGGTAATCCACAGAGTGCTGTAATTTATAAGACTTAGAGAGTTCACATGGTTAAAGAGGATATGAAGGATTATAGGGTTGGGGTAGGAAAAAAGGACCAGAAACTCAGATTTTTTTTATCCAAAGTTGTTTGTAAGATCAGCTGAGTCCATACCAGTCCACTCATCATGAAGTTTCAGATGAGAGTTTCAGGCGAATAGTTACTTGGAAAAACTAAGATAATTACATGCAGCCAATCTGTTAAATAGCTTTAAATTGGGAAGCCAAATTTCCAAATATCCTATGGTTCTTTGGTTGCTTAAGGAGCATATCTGGTGAAGACTGAAAAACCTTCAAGAATTTAAGTTATTAGTTTGAAATTTGCTTTTAGTTATATCAACAACAAATGCGTAATAATTAGAGGTTCTTTTTCAAGATAGATTGAGTAATAAAATAAACAAATGAAAATTATAGCCAGCAAGGATTTGGGTTTGTAAAAATTCTGCATTCTCTAACCATTTGCTTGGCTGTGCAAACTGGAGAGGAGGGATTTACCAGCCATGAAAAAACTTGAAGAAGCAAAGCTTTTGTCTTTGCCTATCCCATGTTTCAGTCATCCTGTTGTGCTTATTTTGATTCTATATACTTAACTTTGGGACTGATGAAAAGGAAGCAGTAATTCAGTAAAGGAATTTTAAAATATGGTTTGCCTAGTTCTTTCTACTTTTACCTTATTTATTTATTTATTTATTTATTTGCCTATATCTTTATAGCAAATAGTTAAACTTTGGAAGAAAACTTATTTTTCCTTTTTTTATATATTAAAAAGAGCATATGCACATGATTTAAAATATTTAAGCAGGACAAAAGATCAATGAAAAGCAAATCTTCCTTTTGTTTTAGACCTCCAGTCCTGTGTTCTAGACTTAACTCTTTTACTGTTTCTCATTTACCTTTTCAGAACATTTTAATGTATGTACATCTACCTAGCCTTGTTTGACTCAAGCTTCACATCCCCCTATTATGTACCTTGATTGTTTTTAATTAAACAGACTATCTTGCTAGTTCCATATCAATACATAAATATCTACTTAATTCTTGATAGCAATTGCAGAGTATCCCATTGAATGGATGGACCATAATTTATTTAACCAGTCTCCTGTTGCTAAAACATGTAGATTTTCTTTTCTTTTTTCTTTTAAAAGATCATTTTTAAATCTTTACATATCTTTGATATTGAAGACAGAAATAAAAAATATTGTCTTTTCAATGGCTATAAAAATTATTCTAGAGTGCAGTGTTTTATGTTCATTATCATTTTCATAATTTTTTATAATGTCATTATTTAATAGATAGCTTAGTAAGATGGATTGTGAGTAGAACTGAAAACTGTTTGTAGAGCTGAGAGTAAGTATGTCCTGAGATAGCTGTGATCTTGATAGTGCAGTTTTCTAGGCAGAAGTTTTATCATCAAACTACAAAACAACATGATGTTGTGGTCTGGCTGGATGTCTTTATGGCACAGTTGCTGAGCAGAATGGCTTAAAATGTGTAATTCTCTGCTGTTTCTCTTAGTTATATGTTCCATTCAACCCTTGCTCCTAGGGCCCTTCAGTATTGTGCACTCATCCGGAAGTTAGTACTCTACTGATTTGTACAAGGGAAAGTCCATTCAAATCAGAGCTCTTCTTTTCCTAACACCCCGCTTCCACTGCCACCACCCCACCCCCGCACACGTAGACCATTGGACATATTTGGTAGATGAAACTAGCAGTCAGGATTTTGTTCACAACAAAATATAATGAGCTGGAGTGTGTTGTCCAATACACCAAGCATGGATGAAAGGGGCTGTAGACTATGGTTTCAGCAATCTTCAAGTAGGCATTTGCAGAATGAGAAAGCACAGGTCCACCCCTAGTGAAGGCATTGAGCTGTCAGAATTCCATTCTGTCCATAATTACTCCTATGTCTTGCTCCGTTTTTTGCTTCCCTACTTTTCTCCTGCTCCATATATCTAATGGGTGCTTATTTTTTTAAAGCTAGTGGGGCCCCATCATCTTCATGAAAACGCCCCCTCCTACTGAGATCCTTGGTGCACTCCCTTTCTCTGCATTCTGGTGCATTCATTATACATACTAACAGTTGTCAACTTGCATGTTGTTCTAAGATTGGTTATAAGATGTGTTGCATGTAATTTATTGCTATTTCCAGTGACTTTTATTGATATTTTCATGGATTAGAACAGATTGGTAGCTACTCCTATCTCTCTCTTGCCTTATTTTACACTGTGCTCTCCATCACTCCACCTCACCCCCCCCCCGT
>NW_007726355.1:572067-591055 GCF_000696425.1 Galeopterus variegatus
CCATCATCTTCATGAAAACGCCCCCTCCTACTGAGATCCTTAGTGCACTCCCTTTCTCTGCATTCTGGTGCATTCATTATACATATTAACAGTTGTCAACTTGCATGTTGTTCTAAGATTGGTTATAAGATGTGTTGCATGTAATTTATTGCTATTTCCAGTGACTTTTATTGATATTTTTATGGATTAGAATAGATTGGTAGCTACTCCTATCTCTCTCTTGCCTCATTTTACACTGTGCTCTCCATCACTCCACCTCACCCCCCCCCCGTTTCCCCCCATGAACCTAATCCCCCTCTCAGCCACACTGATCTTCTCTCCCTCTCATTCGCTTGGCTCCCTTCTACCACAGAGCCTTTGAAACAGGCCGTCCTCTCTGTCTGGGACACTATTCCATCTTCTTTTTGCCTCTTCACTTTTCAGATCTATAATCGAGTATCACTACTTCAAGGGAAACTTTATTGACATCCTTGACAAATTCTCCTCATGTAAGTCCTGATAGGGCCTCCCATTTAATATTGGCTTTGTCTGAAATTTTACCAATGGGATTCTTTGTGTGTCTCTTCTGCTAGATGTAAACTCCATGAAGGCAGGGGCTTTGCTTTTTTTTTCCCCCTTCACCATTATTTCTCTTGCTTAATAAATATTTGTTTGATGAATAAATCAGTTCATCAATCCACATTATTTTGCATTTACCCTCCTTTATGACTTCCTAAGTGGGAAAGCAGGGAATGATAAAAAGCCACCATGCTGGAATCAGACGTTATTTGGGCTCATTTTTATCTAAACCATAGCGCGTCAATTGAGAGTGTGTTTGCATATAAGTCTTGCTGGGAAAATGTTTGAAAACTATTGCTTGATGCTATTAATTTGATAATTATGCACTCCCCTTCCCAATTATACAGTGTTTTTCTCTTTGTCTAGATCATAAGCTGGCAATATAAATAAGTATATAAATATAAATGTATGTGTGTATGTATATATATGCATATACCACATAAATATATCTCCAAAGCTACATCTAAAATACATGCACTCAATACATATTTGCATGGTGTACTGGTTAAGAATATGACTTTGTCAGGCAATCTGAGTTGTACTTTGATGATGATGTCAATTAATGGCTGGCGATTACCTTATGCAAGATACTTTGTCTCTCTGAACCTCAATTTTTCATTATAAAAGAAAAATAATTCCCAAGAATGGATTGTTGTGGGATTATACATCATAAAGCACTTAGTGCCTTGAATAATAATGATGGCTGTTTTTTAGTATTTCATAACTTTTATCTGTAATAATTAATGAGTAAATGGTAATGCCTTGACCTATTTTTAATTCAAAACTGCAAACAGGGTTAAAATAGCAACCAAAAAACAGTAAGGAAATTAAAAATTCTTGGAGCTCCATTCAAGGAAATGATTTGCGGTAATTAGCTATTGGACATCACCACTATCTCTATACAATTTCTGTGCTAATTGTTTTGAATGACCCTTTCAGTTTCTTTTTAAATGTGTTAGAAACATTGCATTAATCACGTGCTTTTCCTTTAACAAAAATGTTGACAGAGAGAAAAGGATAATTGGCTAGAAGCAGGCAGTGTTTAAAGTTGGCTGAATGCCTTGTTTTAAACAGAAAAAAGAAACCAAGCTATAAACACTAGCCTAGCACAAGCATACAGGACAATTTCACAAAAGTGAGAAACACAACTGCAAGATAGGGTAAATGTTTTTATGGTGGAATATAGAAAATATATTAAGCTCCAAATGCTCTTTGTTTCCATTAATTCTCCTTTTTCAGACAGGATTCCTGGTTCCTAGGGGATAGCGGTGGTTCCTTCTGCACAACTGGGTGTGTATTTGGAGGAGACTTTACAAGCCTTGCAATACACACAAAAAGGGGGATTTTGCATTTGCCAGTTTAAATGACTGGTTTATAATGGAGAAAAAGATGGGCTATAAAAGGGGTTTGCATGATACAAAATCAAAAGTAAAGTTTGGATGTTTGATAACCACAAGTACGCCACAACTCCACAAACTTAATTTCCATTATATAATAACATCCTCTTCTCCCATCCTGCCTCCACATCCAACCAACCACAACATGGCAACAAAAAAAAGCCCACAATTTTATCCTTTGGGAAGTTGGAAGCTCTGTGCTATGGAGGATGTGCCCATAATCAAATAATTCAAAACAATTTCAAAATTTATTAATATTTTACTTTGGAATGAAAGTATAACTGGGACAAATGTAGTCTAGAAATTGAGTACTACATAATTTTCATGTCTTATTTATGATGAAACAATTATTTTTCCAGGTTTAATTTAGCTGAATAGCTCTATCTATATAGATATAGATATATGAGGGTACTTCAAAAAGTTCATGGAAAGATTCATATTATCTTAGGCTCCATTTTATGGGAAATTTTTGAAGTATGCTTGAATATGCACACACATATGTAAGTATACACACACATATATACATATATGCACATACATACTTCAACAATCCTTATACATGCATACACAATCCATATGTTAAAATTATGGGCATATATATATACCAATATATAGCAGTCAGCTTATTATGTTGTAGTTTGCTTTGTATAAAATTTATAAAAACAAACTCTCCATACTTTAATAAGGACTACATGCATCTATCATTCTTAAATTAATTTTAAAATTCAATTGTATAACAATCGTTTTCTATTTGTGTTCATATTATCTAAATGATCTGAATTCTGACCCTTTCCCCAGAGTAAGAGGCAGTTCAGATTCTCTGCTAATTGAGTCCTGTGAGTCTTATGAAATATCAGTTTTATTATGGGATTGCTGTTCTCTGGGGCTTGAACTAGGACCACCAAATATAAAATTTTGAACCACACATTGTTTGAGAACTACTGATGTCTCAAGATGAGTTAAGTAAGAGTAGTAAACTTTTATAAGATGTGGGAAAATAAACATAAATGTCTGAAGGGTAAGGTTTTTCTCCCCTTTTTCCTTTTCTAAAAAGTCCATTGGCACTGCTGTTTAATATGTTACAACATCTGGAGCAACCACAGCAATAGCTCTAGCCAGAAATTAAAGGTAACTCAAACATTTTTTTGTTGTGTAGATACAGTTTTGCTTGTTTTTTAAAATGCTCCACATACAGGGTCTTCAGAAAGTTCATGGAAGGATTGTGTTCTTTTAATTCAAATTTTCCATGAATATTTTGCAGTACCTTCTTACACCTTTTAGCCATGTGGTATTAAGTCCATATCATTACACGGGTGCTTCCAATTAATCCTTGAATATTTAGGACACTGGTCATTGGAAGCCCCCTAGAGCCTCCTCGTGCCTCACCTTCTACAAAAGGGAACTCAGGTTCTTATAGTAAACTCAGAGCTGGTTCTCTCCTTCTTGTGAAATTTATATTTGGGTTATGCATTAGGTGAGAGGAGCATCATTGTTTCTACTGACCGATGGAGAAATGAAAGAGATAGAGAGGATAGATAGAGACTTCTCCTAAGTCTCAGATGTTAAAGTAAAAGCATTCAGGGTAGAATGCAAATCATTTGAAACCAAGTATGTAATTTTCCCTTTATCCTTTAAAATCTTGTTGGTGAACAATTGCAAAGACCTACTGACTAGACCATTTTCAGAGAGACTCTTGCAGATTTTAGTGGAAAGAGAAACCATCTGATGAGTCCTTCTAGGGAACACTGGAAAAGGAAGAACACTTTCTCAATGTTAGTTACGTTTTTTGTTTGTCTCTTGTAACAGTTATTGACTCTGGTAACTTGGTAACCAAGGAGGGGGTTTATTGAAAGGATGCTGTCATAGCTCATAGAATCAAAGGACTTGCTGAATAACCCAACCTCCAGAAGTGTAGCAGCTGGGGAATTCAGGGACACTCACTCCAGTGTTTTGCCATTAAGATTTCTCAGGTACACACACACGCGCATACACACACACACACACACACAGATTTCTCAAGTCCAGTGACCTTCCATTTCTCTATGTCTTCATTTTTATGATCAAATGATCAAGAGAAAGAATTTGATTGATCCATCTGAGATCATGATTCTGCCCTTACATCAGTCAGCAGTCAGTGATGGCCAAGAGGAAGGTCAAAGATGCTGATATGGTAGACACCAAGTCCTGCATTTACGTATCTGGCTATTCCGAGAGAAAGAGGAACACTGTGAGTTGGGTATCCACCTAACTGACATCTACTTAAGTCCAAATGTAAAAACAATTGATAGTGTAATATATATATATATATATATGTATATTCACACACACACACAATATATACACACACACACACACACACACACACACACACACACACACACACACACACACAATAACTGATTCCCGATCTCAGAAAACAGTGTGGTTTCTGTTCAGTGTCACATTCTAAAGAAACAGAAGGAGCTAATATTGATTGGGTGTTTACAATGTACTAAGCATTGTGCTAAGCATGACACATACATTATTTCATTTGAACCCCATGACAACACTGTGAAATGGGTACTATTTTCATGCCCATTTTACAGAGGCAGAAGCTGAAGTGTCAGAGAGGTTGTATATCTCCAAATCACACAGTTAGCCAAGTGGTAGCAGTGTTTGTATACAGCTTGGACTCTACAGCCCACAATTTCAAGGAGTTGTTAGTATTTCTTCAACTGAAAAAAACACATCCAGTACTTAACACATTGAAATATAGCTATTTATTTACAGCTTTTCTCTCCTCCTAAGATTTGAGGAACTTAAGGAATGATTGTCCTACCTTTGTCTATATTTAGCACCCAATAGAGTACCTGACAAATACCAGGTATTGTAATTAGTTTGAGTTAATAAAAAAAAAAAGAATGAACACTTAACTTAATCAGATACCAAGTTCCGAGCTAATAATTTTCTCAATAGAATTAGCGAAACCTTACCAACAGATGACATGTCAACTTCAAGAAACATTTATTTAGGCCTTGCTAACTTTAGAGAAGACAATTTGAGGGGACATGGATATTCAAAAAAATATAAGACATATTGCCTCCCCTTAGAGGGTTTATAATGTATTCACAGTGATAAAATTCATAAAAATAGATGTATACATTTGATAAAGATTAAATTTTCAGTACTGTCAAATGAACATAAGTGCTATGCTAACTTAGAGAAGCATGTTATCCTGAAGGCTGAGCAGTTGGGAAAGGTGTCATGGTGAACACAGAATTACCTGGGCATTGAACAGAGTGGGCTTGCACAAGAGAAGAGTGTTTTCAGCAGGAGAAACAGCACTCATAAGGACACACTAAGAGATGTTTAAAGTATATCTTTATTAAAACATATTTTTTATTAAAACATTTTATTTTTTATTTTAATTTATCAATATACAGTGTAGTTGATTTTCATGTCCCTTTACCAATTCCTCCTTTTCCCATGGTAAAATACAGATGAAAGTAGTTGATTTTCATGTCCCTTTACCAATTCCTCCTTTTCCCATGGTAAAATACAGATGAAATAAAATTTATCATTTTAACCATTTTAAAGTGTACAATTCAGTGGCACTATATATTCATGATACATGTTTGTGTCATTTCTAGAAAACAATGATTGGACAAGTTCTAACCAGTTACCTACTGGATATAAATTTTGGTTATATTCCACCCTGTCCCCTGGATCCCCCACCCTCAGCTTAATTTCTGCAGATTTGGAATTGCAAAGCTGATGTGCCTAGAAACATGAAGTCAAAAGATAGAAGATAAACCATACCAAAATGGGAGAGAGTAACAGGAATCGCACTGGAGGAGAAGACCAGAGAACAGAGGTTTAACAATAGCTCTGTTATTAATGGCTTATTCGATTGCCTATTGGGATGAAATTTGGCAAGTTAATTGTATACTTACAGTAAATCTCATGAATCCAAATGTATTAACATAGCTTATGAGAGAATGCTCTCTGTTTCTCTGAAAATGGGGAGCAATTTGGTCTTAGTACTAGGTGTGGAGACCCAAGTAGTAGTTGTACACTGCCTTGAACCATTTATGCCACTGTGACTCTGCCTATGAGCAGCTAAAACTTTGCTCAAGTCAGGGCTACAGACACCTTTCCTGCTAATGTTCAATATGGTTCAGTATGGTGTCATCAGTCGGGACTTAGTAAATCATCTAACCAATGAAGGGTAAATTTCAGATTGTTCAAGACCTAACTGAATGCAATGAAGTATTACAGAAAATTGAATGAAATTCATGCTGTAGATATTGTAGTGTATAAAAGTCATTATTATTATTATCAGGCTATTAATATTTTAGATAATTGTGCATGTATTCTCATCCAAAATTATGTAGTATTTCTGCCAGCATCCATACCAACCAATGACCACTTCAGATGTGATCTATTTGATATGCTTTCATCCCTAGTCAATGGCTCAAATGGGAAGAGGCCCTTGGGTACTTAGAACCATTTATTAAGAAACTCTCAAAATTAATTACAAAATAGTGAGTTTTAAGTTGTACCCTACAGACATGAAAAATCATTTATGATTCTAAAGATGCCAAACTAGGAAGCAAGAAATAGTTTATAACTTGTTTAAAATGTTAAATGAAACATACAAACAGTAATGACAACAAAAATAATTCACTTTCCTTTTTCCTAGGTATTAGTAAATTTTTGTTGTTCCTTCTGAAGGAAATATGCTATAAAGGAAGGCTATTGACTTATAAAACATTTAATACTCTGCAACAATACCCTAGTTGGCAAACAGCTAACATGACTCTAATGCCTAATCCATTAGATACTGTCTTAAACACAAGGGGTATTAAAAAATATTGGACTCTGGAAAACACATTAATTTGCATATTTTGGTATTAAAAAATATTGGACTCTGGAAAGCACATTAATTTGCATATTTTTAAAATGTATGTTTAAGAATGTGTACTTTTAAATTATATTTATTAAAAAATAATATATTTTTTAATGCAAGTATAATTCTATCTCCTACATTTAGCAAACTTTTACTTTTGAGAGAAGAACTGGACTCCAACATACCACAATGAAATAAGTTTATAACTTTATTTTATGAACATGAAAAGCATGAAATGGTTTAGAACATGGTTGTGTACCTATTTATTTACCAAATGGTGTTTAATGTGATAATGTAAGTAAATGTTCTAAGGTACATAGAGGAAATTCCAACATCAAAATTTAAACAAAAAGTCACTTTTAAATCCATGTGTCTGGATGGCTCTTATCCAAACCCCAGTGTTAAAAAGAATAGACTGCAGACTTCTGAAGAACAGCTATGTGAGACTGTTTCCTATGTCTTAACTTCGAAGTGTTCTCTTTTCCTTCATAGGTTCTACTTATAAAGATACATAACATAAATATCTTCTCCTTGCACTATTACTTTTATTCCCCTTTATGGGAAAACAATAACATGTCTAATTCAGAAAACCACTTTTAAGGTGCTCCATTGGGAAACATTGTGTCAAGAAGTATAAATCTGTGGTCATACATTTATAGTGTGCAGCTGTCCTGAGTATTGATTAAGGATTGTATCTCTACACCTGCTCACATAAAATTACATGCATTCTTATTGATATTTTGCAGTCACTTCATATTGTTGTCATTCTGTTTCCGAAGGCTTTGGGTTTGAATGTAATTGAATCAAGTAATACTATATGTATGCACAGTACTGCTTGAATCAAGTAATACTATATGTATGCACAGTACTGCATACTACATCATCATGTAAAGTGAGAATTTTATTAAGTGCTATTCTCTTCTAATGCCAATGTTTAACAGAATTCTACTGAACAAACATTGCTTTTTGTATGTTCTGTGCTTGCCTGTACATGCAAAAAAAATTATTCTTTTTTAATATTTTATTTTTAGTTTTTGAAAGATAATTGATTGTATCTGTGAGGTACAGTGTAAAATATTGATACTTGTGTGCAATATGCGATGTTCAAATGATGTTCAAATCAGGATAATTAGTATATTCAACATTACACAATGTAATCATTTTTTGTGGCTCTTTACCACAAAATTTCTCACTGTGCTCTAACATTAATAATGTGTTGGCAAGAAATTGTTACTTGGATATTTCTATGGTCATCCTGAGGCTACCAAAGCTGTTGTGAAGCTTTTCAGTGCAAATCTCCCCATCATTTCAGCAACATTGCTAGCTCTATTCTAAAATCTTTTGATAAAGCAGCAAAATTATTTTACTGCAAAAAAGCATATCTTTTTGGAGCAAAAGCTTTCAGTTACACAGCTAGGGCATGATGTTTTGATGGGCCATTACTTTATCTGCCAATTTTTTTATCTATGAAATATACAAGTGACTTTTTGATTTATTTAGCTTTTCAGAATTTGTGTCCTTTTATCACTGTGGAAATAATAGATGATCAATAAATAATTTGTTTTTTTTTTAAATTTTATTTTGTCAATATACAATGTGGTTGATTATTATGGCCCGTCACCGAAACCTCCCTCCCTCTTCCCTCTCCCCGCTCCCACCCGAGAATGTCCTTTCTGTTTGCTTGTTGTAACAACTTCAAAAAAATTGTAATTATTATAGCTTCTTCCCCCCCGCCCCCGGTTTGTGTGTGTGTGTGTGTGTGTGTGTGTGTGAGTGAATTTATTTATTTATTTTTAGCTCCCATCAATAAGTGAGAACATGTGGTATTTCTTTTTCTCTGCCTGACTTGTTTCACTTAATATTATTCTCTCAAGGTCCATCCATGTTGTTGCAAATGGCAGTATTTCATTCGTTTTTATAGCTGAGTAGTATTCCATTGTGTAGATATACCACATTTTCCGTAATACCAATTCTTATCAAACTTTTCCAAAAAACTGAAGTAGAAGGAACACTTCCAAACTCACTTATGAGGCCAACATTAACTTATACCAAAACTGAAAAGACACAACAAAAAAGAAAACTACAGATCATTTTCCCTGATAAACACAGATGAGCAGATCCTCAATAAAATACTAAAAAATAGAATCCATCAACACATTAAAAAGATCATTCACTATGATTAAGTGGGATCCCAAGGAAGCAAGGACAGTCCAACATATACAAATCTATAAATGTCATATATCACATCAACAAAACGAAGGAAAAAGAAAATATGGTCATTACAATAGATGAAGAAAAAGCATTTGATAAAATCCAACGCACTTCAGGATAAAAACACTCAACAAATTAGGTATTGAAGGAGTGTACCTGAGCACACTAAAGGCCATATATGACAAGCCCACAGCTAATATCATACCCAATGGACAAAAATTGGGGGCTTTTCCTCTAAGATTTGAAACAACACAAGGATGCCCACTTTCCCCACTCTTATTCAACATAGTACTGGAAGTTCTAGGCAGCACAATGAGGCAAGAGAAAGCAATAAAGGGCATCAAAATTCGGATGGAAGTTGGTGCCACTACTCGTATAACTTCGTATAATGTATGCTATACGAAGTTATTACGGTCTTTTGTTATTCCATACAAATGTCTGGATAGTTCTTTCCATTTCTGAGAAAAATGTCATTGCGATTTTGATGGGGATTGCATTGAATTTGTGTATTACTTTGGGTAGTATGGCCATTTTCACTATGTTGATTCTTCCAATCTAAGAGCATGGGATATCTTTCCATCTTCTTGTATCCTCTCTAATTTCTTTCAGAAGTGGCTTGTAGTTCTCATTATAGAGATTTTTCACATCCTTGGTTAGCTCAATTCCTAGGTATTTTATTTTTTTGGTGGCTATTGTAAATGGGCAGGCTTTCTTGATTTCTCTTTCTGCATGCTGACTATTGGTGAATAGAAATGCTACTGATTTTTTGTGTGTTGATTTTGTATGCAGTACATATTACAAACCATGAAAACTTTATATCCTTTGCACTATTAATTCCACTTTGGGGAATTTATCCTAGAGACATTTTCTTTTCTCCCTAAAAAGAGTACAGGTCTTCGCTGCGGCATTATGTGTGATCCCCCCAAATTGAAAATAATCTAAATGTTAAATAAGGAAACAGTTAAATAAACTGTGCTGTTTCTTCTCATTGGACTATTTTGCAGCAATTATAAATAATGGTATGAAGACAACACAGAAACATGAGAACTCTTGATTTAATGTTGGGAAAAAACGAAAAAGCAAGATATGCTTCTGTACTGTTGTATAGGAAACACACTGAAAAGACCAGTAGTTAAAACAATCAAATTATTTTTCATTTATTGTGGAATAATAGCTACTTTTGCTTCATTCATAAATTTTCTATAATGTTATATAAACTTTATAATTTATTTTTAAGAAAAATAAAAGACAGAAAGTTTCCAATAGAAACTTTAAAATAATTCTATACCTGAAAGAATGAATTAAAATTTAAAATTATTTTTTATTTTCTTAATGAAATAGAAACAGTGCTTTGCATATAGTTGGGACTAAAATATTTATTTGATTGTACTATCACTAAAATTATGATAGTTTACCTTTAAATTGGGAGTTCTGAACATAATTGTTGGCTGAATAAAGATTTATCAGGACAAGTTTCTCTATATTTTAAGAATCTTTTCAAGAATATTAAAACTATGTAAAACAGTCTGTCGCAGCTATAATCCATCAAGGTATTCTGAATACAGCATACAAGGTTGAGAGATGAAGGAAAAGACTAGTAATTTTTTTTTATGTTTTGTTTGTTTGTTTGTTTGTTTGTTTGTTTTACAGTGGAAATATTAATTAAAAGAGGGTGTGAAAGTTCTGTTAGTCACTTGGGCTTCCTTCATGTAAAAAAGTGGGTGCTAGTACATTTTGATACAAACCAGTTCTTCCTTTGAGCATCTTTATAAGACTTTTATTTTTGTTATCGAGTCAACGAGAATAGAAGGTTTCCTAACTGACCTTCATTTATCTGACTCCCTAGATGAACTAACGTGTTTTGTTCCATTTGTGAAACATGCTGAGTGACACTTTCCTCTCTAGCATGTCCACACATACTTTTGCTCCTACTGGTTGAGTTGCATATTTACACACAAATAAGTTTGTTGCTCCCAAACTTATTTGTGACTGATATATTTGTTGTCACTACAAATGTAAATATTGTGGAAACCAATAAAATTATGTGAAAGAAATTAGTTGTTTCTAGAAGTATGTTGAAATTCTTTGGAAGGACTAGCTAAAAAATGGTACTCTCTAATTACATGTGGTCATAACCACTGCAAAAGAAGGGAAACAAAATTGTGAAATCTCGAAGGATACTGCATTAGATTGCTTCATCACTGTCAAAGTTTTAGTTCCACTCTAATATGCCCAAACTGGAATTCAGGTGCTACATTATGGATATGACCTCTGTAAAAATTGATTTTGAATTACAGTCTACAGAGAAAGGAACTTAGGCTCACATCACAGTCTTTGTCCATTCATGCTGCTATAACAAAATCCTATAAACTAGGTAATTTGTAAACAATAGAAATTTATTTCTAACAGTTCTGAAGCCTGGAAGTCCAAGATCAAGACACTAGCAGTTTGGTGCGTGGCGAGGGCTTGTCTCATCAATGGTGTCTTCTCGAGGTGATACCCACACAGAAGGCGGAAGGGCAAAAGGGCAAATGCTAGTTCCCTCAAGCCCTTTTATAAGGCCCTATCCCATTCATCAGGGCAGAGAAGTTCCCACCTCTTATACCACCACCATAGGGATTAAATTTTAACATGAATTTTGGAGGAGAAACATTCAAACCACAGCAATCACCAATATAAATTATGTATTTTAAATAAAAACTAAATATTTTGAGTATATCTGTACATTTTTAATGATTCTTCCTATGAACCAGCTCTTGATTGTGTGGCCAGTTGCCAGTCCTGTTTGCATTTTATAAGGGGGCTTCTACATTATTTGTTCACTTAAATGTCATCAACAACATCTGCATTCTAAATATAATTGTATAGAGGCAACAAACATAGACTTCTAACAGTAACATAATGTAACGTTTGTCTTTAGTTATTTCTGAAAAGTGGGCAGTTATAAAAGTGTAATTTAGTGAGGAAATGTTAAATTTAGGCACATGGTATTTTTAAAAAATAAACAAAATTGTTCTACTTTATCATTCCAAGTTTCTTTAAAGCCATATATGGGTCCCACATATAAATTGTACAAGAAATATGACTAAGTATTTTTAATAGCTGAGGAATAAATGATCCCTTGTTGCTCAGAGGGAAGTCTCTGAAAATAGACAATGAAGTGCAGAAATGTGATAGTCAATGTCCTTTGCATGATCATGAACAGGGGGTGAGTCTGAAAATAAATCTAAATATAAGGCTTGCAATTTTAGACAAGTAGTACAAATGGAAAGCATATTATTATTGTACTTTTAAAAATAATGACTGCAAGTTATAGTTTATATTTTATGTTATTCTCATTTTATAAGAAGTAAGTTGAGGCTCAGAAATCTCAAATTATATTAATAAGTTATATTGCAACTGGCCCTAAACAAAACTACTGTAATAAAGAATTGTTAATATAATTATTCCTACTACCCAGGTACCATGATTATGCCAATGTCGCAAATGTGTTCTAAATATTTTCTGTCTATATCTGGTGGGCCAGTTAGGTACACTGCATTGCCTGTTGAGTTTGGCTTTGAAGTGCCTGTCACCTGTGAAAGGGGCACAGACTGGGAAAGAGAAATATGGCTGTTTCTGATGAAGAGGATTTGAACAGACTGTTGCAATTCAGAAAGGAATAGAAAGGTATCTTTGTCATTTGTCATTAAAGGTGAGAACATGGAGGAAAAAAACATAAACATGGCATCAGCAGCTGAAAAGTTTGTGAGTTTTTTGAGATATAAAGATTGGTATGAAATTTGCAACTTACAGGAAAATGGTTATAGGAAAAGTTTGGGAAGGGGTCCATGGATAAAAGAGGGAGAACAGAAAATGTGGAATAACACAGTGATGGGAGAGAGCAATTCTTGGGGAGATAATAGAGTTTTGCTGGGAGGAAAATAATTTAGATAAAACGTAATATGAATAACTACCTAAAGAAACTCTGTGTGGTGGGGGCTCTTTTATTATAACATAATGGAGGTCACCCAACAAGGCACATGTGATGAGTCTGACTCCCAGTTTACATAGTACCTACTCTTTGGTAGCTTTAAATCTACAAAGAAATGCTCTTTGCACTAGAGAAAATATAAAGGTCAGAGGATTCCGTGAAGTGGGAAAAAATTTAAGGATAACAAGAAAGTCAGAATTAAAGACTATGTGGTCTTTAAAAATTCAGCAATTGTTGAAAGGAATGTTTTAAACTGTTCTGTGATAACTATGGTAGACTGGTAGGAATGGGATACTAGAGATTCTATTGTGGTTAAGTACATGACATACACTGACGCATATATGTAAATACACATGTATATGTGCCCTGCATGTGTGTGCGCGTGTGTGTGTGTGAGAGAGAGATAGAGAACAAATATATATACATATGTGTGTGTGTGTGTGTCAAGAAATAACCTAAGCATAATGTGTAATTCCAAATTCAATGTTTTAAATGTTGTTATCAGACATAGAATGTCAGAGCTGGAATGAAGCTTAGAGATTATCTAATCCAATTTTTTGTGTCATGATACCTGAACCCCTCCTCAACATTTCACTGAGGTGGTTGTCTAGCTTAGAGTTGTCCGGTGAAAATGAACTCGTTGGTTTACAAGGTTGTCCATCCTGTTGTCTATAGACAAAAAGGTAAGTCCAGAGAGAAACACATTTCTCTCTGTCCTTGTGAGATTCACCACTATGGCTCCTCATTTTGGCATCTAAAGCCATGGTTCAGAAAATAATATATCTTTTGTCTAGATCTATGGTGTCTAATATGGTAGCCCCAAGCCACACGTAGCTACCGAGCATTTGAAATGCAGTGCGTCCTAAATTGAGATATGCTATACATAACAGATTTCAAAGGCATACTGCAAACAAAAGAATATAAAATATCTCATTAATATTTTTGGTATACGTTATATGATGAATTGACAGTATTTTGGGTACATTGTGTCCAGTAAAATATATTACTAAAATTAATTTGACATCTTTTTTACTTTTTAAAATGTGCTTACTAAAAAAATTTCAAATGACATAAAATTACATTAAAGTTAGATAAAAACTCATCAAATTATATTTTTATTTTATATTTCTCTTTTACAGTACTGATCTAGATCATATATACCACCAGTTCTTTTATTTGATATTCTCTTTTTTCTTCCTAAGCTTCAACTTTGACCAGTTAATGTGAGTAACACAAAATATAAATTCTCAAGCTCTTTAATTTCTAGTCAAAATACCTTAAAGGCCCTACAGCTACTCTCCCATTTCCTGGAGACTGTATTATTTAGGTCACTGTTTCCCAAACTTGCAGGATCACCAGAATCACCTGGAGTGCTTGTTAAAGTCATGCTTTCTAAGCTTCTCCCGTGTCTATTAAGCTTCTCCTGGGGCAGTCCAGTGACAGACGTGTTTGGGAAACCTTTTATTAGGGAAGGAGATTCCACAACAGGTTTTCATTTCTGTGGGACAAAATGTGAACTTTTTGAAACCCTTCACAACTTGCTTAAATCCTATTTTTGCATTGTTGTCTCCTCTTTCCCACCTCTTTCACCATTTTCCAGCCAGGCTGACCTACCTGTTAGGTTCTTTCTCGTCATATGATTTTCCAGAAAAACTTACCAAGTTATATTCCCATCAGCAGTGAACAAAAATACCCATAATTTCACTCTACCCTCATCAACATTAAAAATATGGTTTATATATATATATATGGCATATATTTCTCTGATAAATGAACATTTTCCCTGTTTATTAACTGATTGCATTTCTTCTTTTGCGTATTTTGTTTTGTTTTGGTCGCTGGCCTGTACAGGAATCTAAATCCTTGAACTTGGTGTTATCGGCACCATACTCTCCCAAGTGAGTTAACTGGCCAGCTCTCTTTTTCATATTTTTATTAGTTCATGATTTTTGCTTGTGAAATCATTTTAAGGTTAAAAGCATTATAGAAATGAAATTCCATTTTAATTTACACATTTATGTTTATAATTTTATAGTGAATCCAGTAGCCACAGATTGCATTCTCTACCCTGGTGAGGTCTTCTGTGGGCCTCTTTCTAGTTCCCTTCGAATAAATTAGCACTCAATGGTAATGAATTACCACAGTTTAATTCAATACAATTAAATAGAACTTTTTCTGTAAATGTGAACTGCACAAAACAGATTAATCTGAAAAGTCCAAAATGCAGACAACTAGGGGATAGTAGAGAACATGTGCTATTCTGCTGTATAGTGATTTCAGACCTGGTGATGTAGCACTAGTGAAAAGACAAAGTGCATGAAGTTCATGGAGGCAGCTTTCGAAGAGGTAGTTCTGGCTTTTTGCAGACTTTGCAATTGCCTATATTTCAGAGTTTTTAAGAAAAATGGATTGGGGAATGATGACAAGTGGCCATTTAGTAATAGTCTAAGCAAGATGTCTTTAGAGTGATTGAAAGTTGGGGAAGCTGAGGACTCTGAAAAAGAGGAGCACCTATGGGTGAGTGATAAAAGATCGAGAGGGTTACTGCCTTTTGGGATGGAGGAAGCACAAAATTCGGGCTCATCACCGATGCCACTTGATTAATATGTATAATAAGACAGAATTAACAATAATGAGGGTTCAGAGAGTGATGATTCTGCTAACTTCAGAGCAATGTAGAAGATAGTTGGCACTCTTTGACTTTTGCTGAAAGTATGATAGGTGCTCGGTGCCTGCTAACTGAGAAGAAATTTCAGAATAACTAAGCTGCTGCTTTAAGATAAGCCACAAGTAGTGTGGACAGGAACAGTTTACAAAGACCCAGTAAAGTATAATGTGAAAGTATTTTAGCATTGCTTTCAACTTCTGAAAGTCTGGAACAAATAGCCGGCCATGCTGAGATCAATCAGAACTGCAGTGGTTCGCTGTGAGCAAAGGCATTGGACAGATCTAAGATGCAGAGGTGCAGTCAGAAGTAACCACCTGTCCTGGGAAGAGATGGTATTTAACATGTGTGCTAAGTGTGAGGAATCTCTGCTTACCTGTCTTCCTACTGACATTGCAAAATAATAGGAAAGACAGAGCAAATTTTATCATGTGCCTCAGGAGGGGATTTTCTTCAGATAGTGAGTAGATATTATGATTTTTTAAAAAATAGTTTGAACTTGAGGGTATAGGGATGCTTAATAAATAATATTGCAAAATATTGATTTAGATGTTCCATATAAATCTGAAGGCTTTTCAGAAATAAAACCAAATACTTTTTAAAAAATATATTTACCAAGTCCTTATGAAACTGGTGTAGTTGAGGCTTATCTGTTTCACTCAATTATATTCTCCTAGTGTGTAGTTCTAGAGAGGAAATGAATGAAGGGCAGAAGGGAGGTTAAAATGCAAAAGAAAGGCCTGTAGCACTCACACATTTGTTAATTTATAAATATTTTAGAATGATTTGTGATGACAAGAAAAGTCTTAGTGTGGAATACACATCTAGTAAGAGCCTAAAGTATTATTAATCTCATTACTTAAAAAAATATTTTTTAATGCTTACATTCTTGCTGTCATTAGGTATCAAGCCAGACAAAATTATCATTTTATCTCAGCATACACTAATGGTAAGTCTACTTTTGCATTTTACTTAACTCATAGTTTTTCTTCAAAATAATTTCACTGCATAGTCAGTCTTTGATTCCTGTCAATACAAAGTCTCCATTTCAGCCACCAGTTTCAACTCTTATTAAATCACTACTGAGAGTATAAAATCCAATCTCTTTGTCCAGTACAAATCATTCAGTATAGAAATAGTAGTAAAAGAAGTAATATGGAATGGGAGTTTTAAAAATAATGAGGATGGATGATGAAAGTGAATTTTCAAGTGCAGAACTCAGCCAGACTCAAGGAGCATATTCAAAATCTCTCCAAACACACACACACACTAAAAAATAAAATAAACCAAAATAAAAGGTACTCTACTAGTGGCAATGTTAAAACATTGGGTTAATTATCTCATGAAAACTCAGTTTTTTGATAGGGTCTGATTTGAGTTCCATTTCTCTCCAATTACACACATGGTTTAAATTAACATCTCTAGCTGTTGGAAGAAAAAAATATTACATTTTAAAATTGCACTTAAAACTACATATTTTCCACAAATAGTTTAGTAATGGTCATCTTGAGGAACATTTTTCTAAAGATAGTTTTAATATCACTACCTCCCACAAAGTAAAATCTAGTTGATGGTGTATGCCATTCAAATCCAACTTCAATAGTAAAGAGTAAAG
The DNA here is from genome assembly GCF_000696425.1 of Galeopterus variegatus. NCBI lineage: Eukaryota > Metazoa > Chordata > Mammalia > Dermoptera > Cynocephalidae > Galeopterus > Galeopterus variegatus. The sequence continues at coordinate 589,375 of NW_007726355.1, forward strand.
TCCCTTTATAAGGTTATACATTCAGATATAAAATTCTGGCTCATACATTTCTAACTTCTCTGTGTAGGTTTAGTGCTATATCAGTTGCCTGCTATGAGCAAGAAACACGTTAAGGATGTTCATTTACCCAGCAACAAGTTAGCATTCCTCTCGCCTTGGTACCGATTGGTCCCCACCTCCTATCAGCTCTTCACAGCAGCAACTCCTGTTCTTACGTCTTAATCTGAGTTAGGTGACTAAATACTTGACACTGTGTACTGTACCTTTAGCACCAAAATCTATCCACCTAAAACCTTTCTTGATCCCTGTCTCTGTCCTCTTTTGCTCTATCTATAGTCTTGTGTTCCATTCTTGGCAAATAGTACTTTACTTCTGATTGTGCTTTCCAAAAGCTCTAGGATGTTTCTTTTTTGTTGTTGCACTCCTTTCTGAATGTGTGTTTCCACATGTCTCTCCTTAGAAGAGCAAGTGCCCAACTGCACTCATGTTTAGATCCAACCCCAGGATCTCTCTTTAATCCTTTTCTGACTTACCCTGCTCATGAACCACTTCTGCTTTGTAAGAAAGGAATATTGAGCCCTGATTCCAGGCTTTGAAAAGAACTCATTTTACTTGTACTGGTCATCTGTACTGCAGTAAGTTAATCTGATAGAGGTCAACTGGGCATAAGATGGGCAGAATAAACACTTCTACTACTTACTCTTCTTCCTGGGAACAAAAAAAACCTGTAGCAAACCAACCATTCATTTGGTAGAAAATATAGCCCTGTCACATGTGCAGGAATCTAGGTTATAGAAGCTTTTAGACCCAAATTATTGTGCATCTCACCTTCCTGAAGAAAACAAATAATTAAGTTTATTAATATTTGTAGAAATACTTTAAAAAGCTGTCCACTTATTCTCTAAAACTTTAACTTTTCTAAGGTTTTTTAAAATTTTGTTGTACATAGAGCAAAACTTAAATTAGATTTTAAGATATCTTTAACTAAGAAGTCTCAGAAATTGGAGGATTTGAGCATGGACCTGATTGGAGTTAGAGTAAGATCATTCAGTGGTTTGGCAGGGCACACGCTAACCCTGCACAGCCAGTTTAGCTTGGAGGGTGGGCATGGGGAGAAGTATTCTTGGAAATGAGAATGCTCATTGAAACAGCCCTGTGGTGGTAGTGTGTAATCATTTGTTATAGCACAGTCCTCTTGAAGAAGCAGATTTTTCATTAAAAATAATTACTTCGTTTTCCTCAAATCTCTGAAATCCTGACCTGTCTCTGGCCATAGGTTTTTACAGCTAAGCATTATAGAACTGTCGATCAGTCATCCCAGTACATGTGGTGTCAGGGGGTTGTTCGTATTCTCTCTCTATTCTAGATCATTTTCTTGAGCTTGTGTTTTAATACCTAGCGTGATAGTCTTCCTTCTGATTTTTTGTGGCAGATCCTGCTATTACTACCCATCTATAATAGTTGTGTAGATAGCTGATTGGTTTATAATATTTGCTGTATGATGCATTAATTCTCATTATTCGAGAGTATCCTGTACTGGCTTTCATTCGGTTGTAAGTGTAAATCATGGGAAAATAAAAAGTGAACTGTAATACACGTAAAGAGAAGTATTTCAGAAATAAAGTATTATGGGCCGGCCCAGTGGCGCACTGGATAGTGCGCCGCTTAGGAGGCGCGGCAG